>NC_055958.1:35676853-35919353 GCF_018492685.1 Alosa sapidissima | reverse complement strand
GTAGTAGTAGTTGATTTATGTTGATTTATGAGTTGGGTTATGTTTTGTGATAGTTGTTATCAGTAGCAAAGTGTGAATAGCTCTCCACGGCTTCACTGAATGTACAAAATGTTTCCTCTCTGTGTTTCACTGGAACTTTAGGTATGAGGTAGAGAAGGAGGGAGGGGCTGCTGGTGGCTTTGCTCTGCTCTTGTGGTTCAGTGACACAGATACGGTGCTGATTTTCATAAGTAGAAATAAATAGGCCCCTATATGCCTTATCAAGCCAGTGGGTTATAGCGAAGTAAATTTACTTTTTGTCTAGATATTTTGCTCTAATCTATGTGAATTACAAAGGTAAAATGCATTACTCCTGATACTTAACGGTACAATTTGCTTGATACATGCTGATATGCAATCACAATCGCAGAGCAAAGGTGTCCAAACCATGTCTTATGCTGCTGTGGTGTAAAAGTAAGTCTGTGTGTGAGGTTTCTGTTATACTGTACTAACACTTTCTCACTCTCAGGCTCCATCTAATCTGACTACAGTACTTTATTCAACTGCTTGATGGGTTATCAACTCTCATTGGTATCTTTGGGCTACCAGTAGTTAGAGTTCACATCGACCTATAAGTTCTTTGGGGCCAAGCCAAAGCCCCCTTTTTCCATGTTACCTCAGTCCATTTTAATCAAGCTCAGCCCTAGATAAGTTGGTGGTATTTCCTGTATCATGTCTCAATACAATTTTGGCTATTACAATTGTGGCTGCAGTTTTTGAATTGAGAATCACGATTTCACGATTTCCCCACACGATTTATCAAGATTTCTCTGGATTCTCAGAATGTTTTAATAATATTATGTCCTGTAGATGATGAACTTCTCAAATTCCATGTTAAGAAGCATTAAAACATTGTTTCATCATGTGTGCACACAGGTTTACACAGAGTGATGAATATCCCTACATCTTTACTTCTTAGAGACCCTGCCTCTCTGGGATGCTCTTTTTCATACCCAATCGTATTGCCAAAACCCTAGTTTTTTTTTTAAACATGTCTGCACTTTTTGCAAACTAAATATGAGTTTAAGAGATTTGCAGATTATTACATTCTGTTTTTCTTCACATTTTACATAATGTCACAACTTTTTCTGTTTTGCGGTTGTACAATAAATGTGGACATACTGTACATGCATCTCTCTCTCTCTCTCTCTCTCTCTCTGTGTGTGTGTCTCTCTCTGTCTCTCTCTGTATCTATCTGTGAGTTGCTACAGTACATTGCTGTAGAGTGTTTACTGTAAGATCTGTGAGTTGCTACAGTACATTGCTGTAGAGTGTTTACTGTAAGATCTGTGAGTTGCTACAGTACATTGCTGTAGAGTGTTTACTGTAAGATCTGTGGAAGTGCAGGTCTCTGGATCTAAAATGCACACTTCTCCCGAGAGATCTCCTACAGATAAAAGCTACTACAAGAGAACAAGAATTACTCTGCTAGTCCAGTCGCACTACTGATAGCAAATATGTAAAGGACCCGAAGGGAATACACTGTAAGCACACATGTAAGACTGTAAAACAGGTAAGTTATATGACCAACACAAACACGACACCTGACCACTTGTGAAAGTCCCTCCTTAGCCTCTTAAATTCTCACATCCTCCTCAAAGGATGCGAGAGTTTAGAGTAAAAAAGTCTCAACTATAATTATCTTGTAAACAACTCAAACATGCAGAGCCCACAGCAGCAAAAGCCACCAACTACAAGAGTACAAAGTGATCAAGACTGATATTATAACCGTAGATTGCCCAATGTCTCACACCGTGAGAACAGGACATGCGTGTATTCATTGTAAAAGATGCTTAAAATTACAGAGGAACAGATAACTGTATTGTGAGGTGGAACTGTCACTGTCAAGGCCACTGCAGTTTCCACAGGATGCGTCAGAGTCAGAGAAACACTCTGTATATCTATATATAAATATTTCATGCCAGAAAACCCGAAGAAGAAATGTGTATACGGTATGTGTGATAGAGAAAGAAAGAAAAGACCAAAAAGTCCAATGGATGACTAATAAAAAAAATCAATAGTTACATATTTAAAAGCCTGCATGATCCCCTGGAACCTTTATTGGTATGTTATGAAAGGAGGGATTTGGTCTGCCTCTCTCTGTAGTGTATTGTGCAGGGACTCAACCTTAAAGTTGACTCTCTCTCTCTCTCTCTCTCCCCCTCTCCCCCCTACCTGTCTATCTCTTTCCCTCACCCCTTGCTACACAGCTTATCATGCATGCCCCCTCACACAGAGGTGTAAGCTGAAAGACCACTGACTTCTGTAGATGGTATGACTATGTACGTGACTATACTGTATGGGGGCGTTATGGTTACCGCTAAAGGCCAAACATGAGTTGAGCACTGAGTTCAATCATCTGCTTAACTTGCTGCATGGAGCTGACTTTGGTCAAGCACTCTGCATGCAGTACATGTAAATGATCACCTTATTCTGGTAATAGCTATGCACAATTAAACAAAGCATACTGCATTGTAAGTGAAGCCATTCTTATATTTATGTTTATTCTGTGTGAGGTGTCTGTAATCTAAGCAAAGTACAGTGTACATATGCCTTTTCATTTGTTATCTATTTAAACAGATTCACTAAACACATTATATCCATCCAAATATTCTGGAAATAGAATGCTAAAACACTGCTACAAAAATAGAAATGTACAAGCACAATAAAACAAAAAATATTTTACCTTGACTAGACAGCTTACTGACTGCAAAAAACTCTGCATACTGCATGTATCATCAAACGCCTCGTTAGGAAAGGGGTCAGTGGATGCTCACTGCAGTTACTGAACACTGAGTGAGGTAAACAAATATAACAATGTGAACAGTGCACCTATTCTTGTTTCCACTACACCCAGTTCAGTGGTTTCTACTGCATGTGACAATTGAAACTTGAGCAAAGATGCATACTGTATGGACCCTTTCAAGAGAGTTCCATTATCAGTGTCGTGTGGGCCCTGTGTGTCTCCCAAATGTTGCATAGAATGTGTTTACATATCTGTTTACCTGTGTGTTTGCTGATCATCGGGGACTATACAGAGGGGGGCACAGACACGTGTGATAATTATGAATGTTTTATTGGGGCAATACAGACTGCAAACAAGAATACTGGACATATTGTGTTGTAGAGGGAGGGGGGATGTACTGTAATGGCCAGTCTTTGGTCTGTGTCTGCCGCTGTTTTGTTTGTGATCGGTGGCCAGGATGGACGATCGCCGCCCACGGGGTGGATGACCTACAGGTGTAGGCCCTCGGAAGAGTGGATGGCTGCGATGCAGATTGGTGGAGCTCGTAATGGACTGGGAAATAAAAGGGCTCACCAGTATGTGATTCGGCAGTCTGGGGGAGAGGGAGCGACAAGCGAGGCACAGACGACGGACGACGGACGACTGATCCAGCTATTAAGACGGTGTCGCTGTTCCTGCGCGGCCCTGCAATCCATGTCACCGATGAAGCTTGCCGGCCGCGTCTAGCAGAGGGAAGAGGCTATGAGAGAGGACTGGAGATCGTATGATCGTTACCAGAGGTGGGACCAAGTCACTGTTTGGCAAGTCACAAGTAAGTCCCAAGTCTTAGCACTCAAGTCCAAGTCAAGTCCCAAGTAAATACAGAGAAGGGCAAGTCGAGTCCAAGTCCAAGTCTCATCAAAGCCAAGTCGAGTCCAAGTCCAAGTCCCAATCTTTTTCAAGTCCTGAACAAGTCATCAGGTACTCTTCACTTAATAATGGCATTATTAGACTATCGATCATAATTTTAACACTTCCATCTAATCCACAGAATTTTTTTTTATAAATACAGATTAAAATATGTTCAATGTTTCTGTCTTGAAATCTTTTACGATATATGCATGCGCATACAATATACACATGTGCATACCTGAGTAATCTGTACAAAACGGATAGCTACATGACAAATAAAAATATTGTTTTTCCAAATTTCGGAGCCCACTGTAAGGATGAGTAATAATTTGACTAATGGCATTTCACTGCGCTAGGCCACAGATTTGCCTGCAAACAATTTATTAGGCTGTCTGCCAGTGGCGACTCATAAGGGAAGCCAAGGTCAACACTTTTATATTATTTAAAAGATAATAATGACACAGTAATTTTGTTTTAAAGTATTCATTTCTTAAGAAATACTACCCATGTGATGCTGTTTATCTCATTTGTAAATGGTGCACTGTCACTTTAAGCCCATTGTGTGCCACTGTCCACACATTCTCATAATGATCTTTTTTACCAGCTCCATTCCTATGGCTAGTTCACAAACTCAAACATTGTTTGTGCCACATGAATAGCACAATATTAACAATGATAAGCATTATATTAAGTTGGCACAAACAGCTTTCATTCCTTTGGAAATAGATGCATGTATGACATGATGCTTGCTTGACATTTTCTGTTTGCAATTAAATGTGAATTATGAGCCTGGTAGCCAGTAGCCACCTAGCTAGCTGAGTGGAATGCGTTTCAATCGGCATATCAATGTGCTTCATGTAAACAAATTATTGAATAGGCCTACTTCAAGACTCACCATTTCCATTAAACAAAGGCAAAGACAACTCTTCATATTCTTGTCCACTTTCCAAATCACAGTGAGTGCAGCCTATGTCATAGTGACCTGGATCTCATAGTTTATAACAGTAGTGAGAACCGGATAAATCCGCAATTTCCCCTAATCTCGTATTTGTTGCCTTCATGATTTCCTTTTATACGTTTCTTATATTTAAAAGAAAATATCAATCATCATCAACAATGACAAGCCAGCTGGAACCTGCCACTCGTTTTCTCTCCCTCTCGTGCGTGCTTAGATGGGGTTCTCAATTAAATGGAGTAGGCTAGCATAAGTTCAAGTTGGATCTTAATGGAGAGGACTCGAAAAGTATCATCTTTATGTAACATGCTGTTGGTGCATTTTGACATTGTAAACGTTCTCTAACAAGAGTGCAAATCAGTTTGCAGTAAAGCTACTAGTTATTAGCTAAATGTTGGTCGTTTCTCTGTCTCTTGGTGCCCTACACACAGTGCGTAACGCATGTGGGGGTAGCAGCAAGCACTGAACTGTGCTCTGGACTGGCCGCTTGTCTCCGCTATTTTTTTATTTTTTTAAGTCGCGGAGGGAAAGCATCTCTGGGGTGACTGGTCCACGATCAGGAAATTTAGTTTTTGACTCGAGACATGTCAAGTCGTCACAAGTCAAAGAGGCAAAGTCCGAGTCAAGTCTCGAGTGAATAGTATTCAAGTCCAAGTCGAGTCGCAAGTCATGCCGAATTTTATCAAGTCAAGTCTGAAGTCATTAAAATCATGACTCGAGTCTGACTCGAGTCCAAGTCATGTGACTCGAGTCCACATGTCTGGTTAAGACTATTCTGCGCTCTCAAACCGATCTAAAGGAACGGTGATCCCATGTAAATGCCCGTGTGAATGAAGTTATTGTGATTGTTTGCCGCAAAGCGCTCATCGTGGTTGTTTACTCCTTAACAGTGTCAGCAGCAGTGAGTCGAGTGGCGCAGTGCTTCCGGGTTCTCAGGACGGTGACGTCATCACGCCAAGAAAGCGGCGGCGTGCCCACGCCAACCCCATCCCCTGTGAAGGCAAAATAAGAGTCCACTGGCTGTGCTTCAAGCTAAAGGTCCTGTGCTAGTGGATAAAAGACTGTAATTTTCCCCGGCCTACTTGGTGCACAGTGGCCGGGTGAGACTCAGTTTATTTTGATTTTGTGTTTTTTGTTTCGGTCAGGAGGGGCCCTGACCGAACGGACATTTTTACTTGTTTGTTTGTGTGTTATGTTTCTGCCCCCATGCTTGGGGGGGGGGGTTGGGAGGCTAAGTTGCTGGTAATGGTCTGGGGATCCGTAGTGTGCACGTGTGCAAATGGTTGTGTGCCGTGAACAAGATTTGCTGTGGTACTCTGCTTGATGTCTTGATGTGACTAGGGTTCTGAAACCCATGGTAGCTGATGGTGTGGTTCTACTCACTTGTTTCTAAGATCCTAGCTGTGCTGTGTGACCAATGCTGACCTATTAACCCTTGCCCGAAACCTGTGTGGGTGGAATGCTTTTGACCTGTATGTAATAAAGATTTGTACATTTTCTTAAACATCTGTCTGTGTTGTGGTGTGTGTCCTGGGATTCTGAGCCTGTTCAGGGGTTGTTGTCAGCACTAGGCGACATCAGCATCATAGCTGGCCCCACAAGACTTCCTTTTTAACATTCCATATGTTATCTTAATGCAGAGGAAATAGATTGGGGCCCAAATAGAATGTTCAAGCATTGTTTTTGTTTACCTTGTTGAAAGGGTCCATATGTGAAACCATATTGCAGGCGTAGAATGATATAATTTCCTTTTGAAATAATATGATTTTATACCTGGTGTATCGTGGCGCCAGACGCAACTCAACTGTCTTTGCTAATTTACACTGGTGCAATGATCATTATTCCATTGGATTTTGCCCTCCTTGATGGTGGATGTTACTCTCATTGGTTTAATGGATGCATTGTGATTACGTTGCCATAAGCTGTGATTTTTCAGTCTTTGTAGGAATACAGTCCATCTCTTATGACCCTTCAAGGGACACGTTAAGCAGTCTTTCATACTCTACAGTATGTCTTTATTTTGTTATGTAGACATATTGGTGCCTAAGGAGAGCACCTTATTTACCTTTTGTCGAGACTGAAGAGGCCCCCTATCTCTCTTTTCCAACCCCCCTGTCTGTGGTGTGATCAAGGAGTTTCCCCTGAGCAATGAGTTCATCTTACTCTCCTCTCTCTCCGTCACTCACACACACACACACATGCATGCTTGTACACGGACACACACACACACACATTCACAAACATGCATAATCTATCTTTCTCTCTGCCTGTCCTCAATCCTCCTCTCAAATCCCCTTCCACTCTACTCACCACACATATGACCGTGGCTGCTACTTTCTGCCCAGTTGTACTGCATGTGAAGTCAATTAGATCAAGTCTAGAATTACATCCAGTATGTATGTTGTATTAGTCTATGCTAAAGCAAGGTGCAAACCAAGAGACCAAGATAATGGGTTGAATTTCCACACTTCAACTAATAACAACGTATATTTGCACTGTAAGTGAGTTTTTAATAAATGTGAATGTAATATGAAAAATGTTATTACAATACAAAACAGCAAACTCTGCAAAACGAACATCAACAAAACAAAGTCAATTACAGTAAAGGTACAGTCAGCGATTCTGGATTTGATATTTGAACCAAACATCAACAAAACAACAGAGAGTGAACTCATCAATCCCCTCCTCAAACTTCCCTTCCATTTCCCCAAACCACCATCCCCATCTTTTGGTGATTGGCTGGAACAGTTTTGTTTTTTTGGGGGGACAACTTACTCTACTTTAGGTTGTTTCCTGTTGATGGAGCCAGGGGTGTGTACTAAGACCTCGTTTTATTTTTTTTGTACTGACAGAATGGAGAGCTAGCTGATCATAACATATATTCGCTGAATGTGACAAAAGTGTTAAAGGCTGTATCAGCGATGCTGGGTAACGTCACTTCTGTTGATGTTCAAACAAAACAGAGAGCTAGTTCGCTACTCTCTCCCGTGCAATTAAAACTCTCCTGAACGCGCATCTCGTCGGTTATTAGTTGGAACACTTTATTTTGCCTTTGAGTGGTTGGCAACACTTGTTGATAGCATTTGTTTTTGTGTGCAGATCTCAGGGCCTAGGCTGCCTAAAGAGACACGTTTTTTTGACGGACTGCTTATGGGGTGTGCAGCTAGCGGATCGTTAGGAAAGATTAGATGAATGTGATCATTTACGTTTGGGCCTTTTTTTGGCCTGCAATCGCTGATACAACCTTTAAGGGTTAGAAATGAGTGCCTTTAATATCAGAGTATACAGGTCTTCCATCTTGCCATGTCTATATCTTATTAAGTAAACATTGGTTTATCATTTCATTTCATGCAACTGTATATAATCATAGGACGACGAGGGCTTGTTGAGGGCATAGAGAATCGGAAGTGGTCATCTGAGAATAACCTTAATAGTGAACTGTGTAGTTATTTGGTTTGCGGTGTAATTGTGGTTGAATGCTAACACAAACTGCTAAAGGTTACATGTCAGTTTGCAATACAAAAAAGGTTATTTGTGCAAAGCCCACTTAGTTGTCCCTCACACATGAGAGAAAGTGTGACACAAAACCTCACAGTGCTTATTTGCACAAATCCATCACTCACCATCAGGATAGACAAAGAAACTCAGAATAAATGTCACAGATACATACACACACACAAAGATGCAAATTCAACACATTAGTTATTGACTAAAGCCTTTTTCATAACAGATGTTAATAGCAGTAGTGATGGCTGTTATGCACACATATATCCTCCCCAAAATATCAAACAACAAAATCAATGGTAAAATATGAGATAATAATAATCAAAGCAAGATGCACTAAACCAGAGCAGGCCATCTGTTATAACACGAATGATGGGTGACATGGGAACCTCATAATTGAGAAATGTGTACAGTGCTATGGTGTATTCTTGGACTGCAAAGCTATAGAGCGTGTGAAACGCACACATCTAAGATTCAGATTCAGATTTTGTTTGTCACATACATACAATGCAGTGAAATGTTACAGTCTGCCCCATGCTGTTTTTTTCTAGAAATGGAGATATAACGTCTTTCATGAAATATGAAGTGTTGCCTGTTACTTACTTGTGTAAACCTTCCGGGAAGTGATCAACGAGACCTGGCGAGACTGCCACCTAGTGATAGACCCACGAAAATTGCCTGGTTTTGACCTGACGTGCATGCGTCACTGATTCGACCCAAAGCGGCAACGCGAGTTATGATAAAATGTCCAGATTGTGCGTTTTCATGAGTTTCACGATCGTCATATATTTCATTTCCATTCATCAAAATCACATATAAGGTGTGCTAGAGTGTCTAGTTTCGTAATTTAAAAAAAAAGCTAAAAACGTAATATTACGTTTTTGGCACTCAACGCATGGGAAGGAAGGCACTCAATGAGTTAATGTGCTGCTGTGGTGTATTCTGGTACATGCAAAAGTATGAAAATAATAAAGTAAAGTGCTCAGATTTATCGTAAAAGCTGGGTTTTGCAATTAGACAGGTACTGTTTTGTTAGTAACCCTAAATACAAACTATCACAAATGTAAATGACACACATTTGTCAAAAAATACATTTTTATTTTATTTTTTTATTGCATCATATATATGGTAGGCTACTTATACAATCATTTCCATTAAAACATTACAAATAAATTAAGATATCATTGTATTGAGAAGAACAGTGAAATGTATTGATGTAATGTCAATAAATATGCTAAAATGCTAACATCAACTGTAGTTATCACAATGAACAATACTGCTGTAATAATATTTTGTGTCTGAAGAGTTTTAATTCCCATTATTTATTCATTTGGCTAACACCTATCCAAAGCAACTTACACAGATCAATTATTACAGGGCCAGTCTCCCCAGAGCAGTTTAGGGTTAGGTGTCTTGCTCAAGGGCACAACAGTGGCAGCAGGGAATCTCACAACTACTAGACTTAGCCTCTTTAGCTACTACCCTATCACCGGCCTGAATAGGTGATAGTCAAACTTGGCTATCCAATTAAATGATAGCATGCTACTCGTCACTTTTAGCCTCTGTCACTTTGGCATACAACTTTGTGGCTCTGTGAAGGTAGAGGGGTGGATCAACACAGTGCTACGCAGTCCTCAATCTATAGTATGGAGTATCAAATATAAATATGAAATCATGTAGCTCATTAGCTTCTTTAAACAGATGGCTTCTGATTTAAACAATGTGAGTCCATTGAGATAACCAGCATTGATGATTATTGTGAAGTTTGTTTTCCAAATGGTTCAATTGTTTGTCTTCGGTGATGCTGCACTGTAGATGTATGCATTATTTGAACTCTATGGTTCAGTCCTGGGCTCAATCCAAGACTAAAATGTTCTATTTGAATACATTTTTGTATAGTGACATAAAACCACTCGCTTCACTTCTGTCCATTGCACTCTCATGCCTATAGTGGATTCAGAACTTTCCATATACAGAGTTGTATCTCTCCAGATACTGACTGCTCTGTCTGCTTATCCTCTGGTCTTGTCTTTGTTGTGACATTTCAAAATCCTGCCCCTGTGAAGGAAACAATAGAAGACTACGTATGAAAATATATCTCTGATACATAACAATAACTAACAGGGCTCTACACTAACATATTTTTCCAGGAGCACTTGTGCGCCCAAGTTAAAAAATCTAGGAGCACAGACAAAAATTTGGGCGCACAGTCACTTCTGTACTTAACTTACACATAATCTAACATTACACTGCAGCTAACAGTTAAACATGCCAGTGCACCAACTGCGAATATTAAGAATGACTGACACCATTTAGGCTACAGGAAACAGGATTTTAAAGATCAGTGCCTACTTTATTTTCAGTCTGTTCTATTTTCCTACACGTTGTTAATGTAAAATAATATAATACATTGCCATATTTGCATTTAGCCTGTATATCCTGTATATGTAGCCTGTATATCCTGTATATGCCAAATGTAGGCTAATTTATTTATTTGTGAATCCATCTGTAGCTAATCCAAATATGCCCATGGTGACCTATCTGACTGCATACTGCCTAATACTACTACTAAAACAGTCCATTTTCTCTTCCACAAAACCCAACATAGGCTATCAAGGATATATATATTTTTTATCCCTTTTGTTTTTTTTTAATATCTGCATTGATGGTGGCAGTAGGCAAACGTTAGGCCTACTTTCGATTTGCACTTCAGCTTGTATTCGGTGTAAACAAACAAGCATGCGTGGAAGCCTGGAGTTGTCAGTAGCGTTCTACCTTTGAATAAAATGGGAGTATTACGGGAGGCTACTTTTGTGCCTGTTCGCTACAGCTATATTTTGCATATTGCAGCCAATACGTCAACTGGGCTAAAAGGCATGTTAGGTTACCTTTCCTTCTCTCACTGCATTCTCAGAATCTCATCCTGTTCCTCCTATATCCGATGAATTCGGTGGATAGAATAACTAATTTCTTCAATCTTTGCATCTTGGCTGGCTAGTCTAACGTTCCGCTTTTTCTGCGCGCTCTTGGATTTGATAGAACTACAAGCGAGTCACAACATTCATAACATAGAACGGAATAAAGTAATGCACAAATCATGAATTAATTCATGATTAATTCATGATATTTCAGGCATGAATTCATGATAATTCATGTACCCTTACCGTAAAGTGTTACCCATATGTCTACTATGTGTGTATCATGTGTGCGCGTGTGTATCTGTTTATGCACATGTGTGCATATGGAATGGGTTAACATGGCCCCTGGAGGCAAACATACAAACAAACATATAGGGCCTAGGATGACACAAAAAATGTGTCATCCTAGGCCCTACGGTTCTCAAGATATTCACAGAAAACTCTGTTGGTGTACAGTCACTAAATGTACACATAAATTAATTTATTGTATGGCCCCCCATGAACGGAATTCCAAAAAACTTGGCGTGCATTCAGAGGGTGTCATAATGATCCTGCGCTTCCAATTTTGTGCAGTTTTGACCATGTCAGGTCAGAGATACCTGTGATTACAACATCTCATTTTGGCTTTTTCATTTTTAACTAGGTGGCGCTATACATGAAATGAGTGGTTATGGGATGGGTTGACATGGCCCCTTAAAGGAGAAGTTCGGTGTGATATTGACCTAAAGTGTGTTGAAACATGATAATGAGTGTGAACTTTTGTCTCATAGCTAATCTCGGCTTGTCCCCTGCACTCCGAAATCTGCCGCTAGTTAGCTGATGCTACAGGTTTTCAAAGAGCTTGCCTCGGGCATCGGCCTGGCCATGCAAATAAATCACTGTTTTACACCATTCACGAGGCTCAAAGTAGCTCCACACTTCATTGGTAGACTTCCGAGGGCCCTGACATTATATTGTATGGCCCACCATGAACGAAATTCATCGAAACTTGCCATGCACTCAGAGTCATAATAATCCTACATATCACATGTTGTGCAGTTTAGAATATGTCAGCCAAAGATTCCGTTTATGGGATGGGTTGAGATGGCATGCAAAAAATGGGAGTGTCTATTTACAGTACACCCCTGGTGCGAATAGTCTTGGCCACACAGCTGAGCTATTCACACCCTGTGACATAACAACAAAAAGACGTTGCTCACGTGCACAAAAACCATGGCAGACATTTGTTTTTTCGTCAGCAGAAAGTGAAGAATTCTGAAAGGTTTCTGCACTAATATCTGTTCAAATTCAGTTTCAGATTGAAAGGTTTTATTTTCATAATCTTCGTTCAGTGAACACATACAACCGTCAGTTTGTTAGTTAACAGAAATTTTGTGAATATGACGCTCAGGCCTATAAACTATAAGTTTACCTGCAAACACCCCTCTAGTTGTTAAAGTAGGCAGTGCAGTGGTCACAGACATGGTTTTAGTATGTGGGAGACCGGGGTTTGATTCCCACATGATGCATTTTGGCAGAGTGAGTGTGCACATGTACCAACGTCTCTGGAGAGAAGGTGCGCAATTTGAACAAGAAATCGGTTCTCAAACGGTAGTTTTAATTGCAACAATTAGCTAGTTCACGCACCAGGGTGTAAATAGCATACATTACTATACACCAGGGTACGAATAGTATCCACTTCTAACTATACTGTACATTGATGCAAACAGCATACCTTATTCAGAGTGTCTATTACACAGCTGAGCTATTCACACCCTGTGACGTAACAACAAAAAGACATGTTGCTCGTTTTTTTTAATTATTATTACTTTGTGTCATCAATATGCCAGAGTAAATGCACTGCCACTGGGGTGCAAATAGCATGCACTAATATTTGTACCAGAGGGGGTATCAATAGAACACATTGCTGTGCGCACCAGGGTACGAATAGCATACACTGATATTTGTACCAGACCAGGGGTACAAAGAGAATTCACTTCTAATTGCACCAGGGTACCAATAGCATACACTGCTAATTGTACTAGGGGTGCAAATAGCTTTACCCTACAAAAAATGTGGTCATCTTAGGCCCTATGGTTCTCGAGATATTGTTTCCGCCCTATCCTCCGGTGAGGTGGGCGGGTGCAGTGGGTGGGCGACGTATCAAAATGAAAATCAATGGTTTTGTGTCATCCTTGTGGGGCTACTTGCCCACAAACTAGTTATAGCGCAGCGGTCATAATTATTTATAGTCCAAAAGTCCAAAAATTCTTGTCTGTTATTATTCTAAATACTGCCATGTTATTCTTGTATATCCAGGGTGCGATGTTCGGGGGGGGGGTCACAAATCGTAGCCACTGTGCTGCTGACACAGTGGCTGCGTGACTGCTTAATTTGGCCTTGATCATGCAGGACATTTCAGAATGTTGACCGTGTAACCAATCATAAATGGGTAGCTTGGGGGCAGCCGTGGCTGGTTAGCGCTTCGGACTTATAATCGGAGGGTTGCTGGTTCAAACCCCGACCAGTAGGCTGAAGTGCCCTTGAGCAAGACACCTAACCCCTCACTGATCCCCGATGTGTAGGCTATTTGGTTACCAACAAACAATGTTAGCCAATTCACTAACTCAAGACTTCAATGACATCATATACAATGTTTTTTTACACAACAAAAACAGAAAGGATGGAGACAGCAAAGGTAGAGGAGTCATTTCAGATTTGGCAAGAACAAGGTAAATTTATATGCTTGTCAAAATGTACCTTAAGCATTAGAGGAGCTCATAATCATACTGAAAGAGCACACTCGCTGTTTAAAGTCATACACAACGGTAAACTAAAGTTAGCCATGAAATTACTAGGCTATGAATCGTTTGTTCATTTTTTATTTCTTTTTTATTTTTCTTTTCTTTTTTTTTTTTTGGGGGGGGGGGCGTCACAAATCGCACCCTGTGTATATTGTAGTATTCAGCATGTTATCTCAGTTGTTCATTGTTCATAGCATAGGTGCAAAGAGAAAAATACAGTGAGTAAGGATTTCTGAAGTCTGCAAAGAATTCAGGAACACCCTCTTCCCTCACTGTTACAATACTCATGCAAAACTTAATGTGTGGCAACAACAAACATGCTATGACCATTAGTATAAAACAATAATGTTGTTTGATAACAAATATCCATAGAGTTAAACCTTCCTTTAAGATAAGAGGTGATTCTACAAGTGACACAAAAGTGGTATACAGCATAAAACAGTGTTTTATACCACACAATGTATACCAATACCAATAATGTATCTGTTCCTTAATCATATGATGTGCTATAGTTGTGCAAGTAGGATGGGGAGTAAAATAGTGCACTCACTTCTCTTGGTCCATTTGACTGTATTGATGCCTGTCCCCCAGAGTTGTACTTCTTTTTCATTACCCTGTGCAAATATATTCCAAACATTATTTCACATAATCAGCATGTTTTAAATAGTGATAATATTTGTGAGGATGTTATCGCTAGCAATAGTAGCTCTATCTATGTCAGCTGGTAGTCCTTTGTTTTAAAGAAGCAAAACATTTAGTTTCTCTATGGATAATGATGGAATTATATTCCATGGGAAAGTACTAGTACCGTCATAAGCATGATCAAATAGTAGCATTATACATGTATAAGGGTGTGATAGCATGTACTTTAAGCCGGTATAATATTTAATTAATAATTTACAGTATAATAAGCTGCTGAGTGTTAAATGTTGAGTTCAAATGTTAACAGAAATAGGTCATTTTGTGTGCTACGTATATTACATTTGTGGTTGTACTATAGTTCAGTCTGTGTAAATATAGTATTGTGTGGTAACATAATGATAATTGTGGTGTTAACTCAATGAAGCTATGTTATCAGGCCTACACATATGACATCACTACATATCCATGAAAATAGGGATACTCTCAATCAACCTTTGTACCTACTTGTAAATACATAATATGCTACAGAAGATGATGAGGATTGCCCCTGAGGCAGCAGTGCTGATGTAGATCAATTGGGATGGATCTGGTGAGACTATGAGTGATAAGGCAAGGATCATTAGTGATATCACATCAATGTGCAGAATGTACAGGAATGCATATGGAATGACTGAAAGCAGTTACCTGAAGTAATGGTTAAGTTCCATGTTTCTGTCTTTTGGGCTTGAGAACCTGTTACTTCACATGTGTATATTCCCACATCAGAGACCTGCACGTCAGATATATGCAGCACCATAGTAGAACGATCAACACTCATCCTTTCTGAAGTGAAGCTTGTTTTGATTTTGTCTTTTCCGTCTTCCAATACTGGGCTATATAAAAACACCTGGATCCCATCCTTTGACCATATGATTTTTGTTATATCCATTCCAGATGTGTTACAGTGCAGCGTGACATTCTCCCCCAGAGGTGTGTTGATGGAAACCACTTTATCTGTAACATCAAAGACAATCAATGGACTCACAGTGTTTAATAACTATATGTGATAATTACACTAAGATCCTTACAGTTAACAGTGACAATACTGTTGACTAATCTTCAAGAGAGCAGTGTAAAATAGCAGTGTTAATAATGACTCTTACCTCCACTTGAAAGATGAAGCAGAATTGCATACAATCCCAGACACTGGAGGTGAACCCTCTTCGCCATATAAGAATGTCCTTCACTGAGAAAGAGCGCTGCAATGTTAATCTGCAGCTTTTGAAGTACTGAAGAAGAAGAGGAAGTGGTAAGTGACTGAGGAGGATGGCGCTAGAGGAGCTTTTTTACCCCAGGTTGCTTTTTTCTTGAATGGACATTATAAAGAAACAAATGATCAAATCCTATTTCAATCCCTGCATGTAAACTGTATATGAGACTACAAAACATGCCCATACAAAATCAGTTTTAAACATTACAACAAAATTAACCAATATAATTTTGTAATCATATAATATCCACCCAGTTACAAACAACAAACTGCACCCCTCACTTACCTTTATCCTATTACTCTGATGTCAAGGGCTGACACAGGAAGCTTGTTGTTGTACAAGTTAGGTTCCTGTCCATTTCTGCATAGACTGTGTTGTCGTAATGTGTCCACAGTACTGATATTATTATCATTAAACATACACTTAATGACGAGATAAAAAAACAGATTCCTCAGTTCAAAGTGCTTCCATCCCCACTCCACCCACTAGCCTATTTCAAAGTGTTGAATTGCAACTTTATTTGCACTGTGCCTTGTTCACTGTTGCATGGCAAACACACAAGGTCAAACACAACCCAGGTCCAGAAAGTTTGACTGTTCAGACAAAATCTGGTCGAATCTTCACCCTATATTTTAACACCAGTCTCAAGATCAAAGTTCAAACTTTTGGTGATCAGCTATTCCTCAAACTCACCACCAGGAGGAGCTAGATAGCCCTAAAGATACCATCCCAGATCTTTGATTGACTCAATTTAGGTATTTTTGCTGTTTTAAACGTTAATTTTAACGTTTTAATTGTCATTGTCCTAAGTTAGATGATGTGTGATTTGTGCCTCTGTTTTTCACATATAATATGTGTGCATGTAAGAATATTTGCATTTGAATAAGTGCTCGAATTATCTGTTTGTCTTTGGCATCCATGAAAAGCACCCCAATTGCATGTGCCGAGTTTACAAACACACACACACCGCAATAGAGATGGCCACACATAGATAGATAGATAGATAGATAGATAGATACTTTATTGATCCCCATGGGGAAATTCAAGGGTCTCAGTCTACAGACATCACACACAACATGCACTTACAGCAGAAATGGTAAACATAAGTATAAGTATAAACATATAACTAAACTCCACTGTACAATAAAGACAGTAGAAGATAAGAAAGATAAAAAAACTAACAAAACTAAATACTAAATACACTATATAAATTAAATTAAGAAAGTGTGATCAAGCATAAGACGCTTGTAGTGACAGGGCCGGGACTAGCAAGGTGCTAAAGGGAGTGAGTGTCATGGTGAAGGTGCAAAAGTAGTCCAACCATAGTCCTTTAGTTATGTGTGCATGGCAAGGTGCTCAAGAGAGTGAGTGTCATGGTGAAGGTGCAAAAATAATAATTGTGCATTCCTCATCCGTAAAATAAGGTAATCGCGTCATCATTGAAAGTGGTGACTTGCACTGCAACCCGCCCCTTTTATGTGAACGTGCACAAACTCCAATTAGGTTAACCCCGGTTCAACAAATAAACTTCATAATCAGCGTCGTAGTACCGATTAACACCACTTAAGATTAAGATAACCAGGTTTTGTCAACCCCGGTTTAACAAAGTAACCCTGGGTTACATCTGGGTAGGTTAAGCTCCCTTCGTAGTACAGGCCCCAGGTTAGTCCAGGCAAAGTATGTAAATATGTTAAATTCTCATCAATATGAGAAGTGTGCCAACAAGGCCAGGCAACGATGCACCCCAATGGGGCTATTTTTTCCCTTTACTCCTATCAAAATTAAACTTTACATAATGAACAAATCCATGAAAAGCAATTGTTTTTGTATTACAAGTTTCTTTGAAAATTTTAATATGCAAATGAGCTATGCACTAATCGAATATGCCCAAAATATACCCAAATAGGCTTAATTTTTTCTTTTACTCCTACCACAATAAAACTTTACATAGTAAAAGCATACATGAAAATTAACTTTTTTAGTATTACAAGTTTCTTTTGAAATGAATTTGAATATGCACAGATGCATGGTATGCACTGTATAGTCTTCAGGGTCACAGAGGGCTGTATTTTGGGCACCAGCGCATGGCGTAAAGTTTGTTTTCCACCCGCACAAAGTTTAATTTTGCACGTTTATTTTTTAAACATTGCGCCCAGGGCTGTGGCAATTAACAACCTAGGGAGGGGCCTGGCGCATTGTCTAAAAATCGCTATCGTACACCACCTAAACCTGGTCAGAAGTCAATGGCGAGTTGTTCATATGCTATTTTAAGAGCGCATGTCAACAGTCATATTGGCAGGTGCACGCACCATCCTTCTATCATTCATGAACGCACACCAGCACACGTCCATGCAAAGCATTACAAATTGCACGATTACAATGGGAAACATAATTAGAATAAAGATATTACGAAACACTGTACATCTCATGATGAGTAGTTATTCACCATCATTTGCAAATTGGTAATAACTGTTAAAAGTGATTAGGGGAGAGGCGAGAGACACGTATGGAGCACAGCTGAAGACGCACTGTCACGACATATAAGCAACTCTTCTGCAGGATAAATGTTTTTTATTCAGTCATTTGAGCAATATTAGGGTAAGTGTTGCTTTTTCCAGCCTATGTTTTCGATGGTAACCCATTGTCAGTCAATAGTGAAAGTAACTGCATATAACTGTCTTGTTGTTGACTGACACCATGGTGAAGTTAGTTTCACTTTGCCAATGAGTTCAAATAATAGAGGAGTGCAAATGTGTGAAGGCTATGCTAGGTTTTAGTAAAGCATGGTTTAGTGGAATGACTATTCCATACGGTCTCACAAGCAACCTCCTTCAAATGTGCCGTTGAATGTCAAAATACCGATGCATTTATTTGACATCACGCTTTGCGCTGTTAAAGGGAATGACATTCTCATTGGTTTAAATGATGTTATACGCCACAAACACACCCATGACTGATTAAAACACCTAGGAACACCTTGTTGCGCCATGCGCTCAACGTTTGATAACAAAAACCCTCCCAATGTGGACTGGACACATCCTACTAAATTTGAATACGTATTTTCCGGACTATAAGTCGCTCCTGAGTATAAGTCGCATCAGTCAAAAAATGCATCATGAGCAGGAAAAAAACATATATAAGTCGCACCCGACAAAAACAGAGACTATGTAACTGGATTATTGAGGCCAAAAAGATTAATGAAGATGAAGGAGTGAAGGCAGCCAAGAGGAGGGCAGGAAGTTAATTGCAAAGCAAAAGATTCACTGAAAGAAAATGCCATGAGGTTCACCAAAATGTTACTAAAATGTGGAGAATACAATGCGATCAAGCATTTTGGGCGATGTGGAGTCACAAGCTGGCAGCAGATTAAATGCGCATGAGAGAGAAAAAGATGCAGTTTTAGACGTGACCTAAACGACGGTAATTGTAAAGCAATTTACAAAAGATTCACAGAACAAAAATGCTGATGTGGTACATGAAAATGTAGCTAAAAATGTGGAGAATGCAATGCAATCAAGCATTTTGGACGATATGGAGATACATGCTGGCAGCAGATTAGATGCTCGAGAGAGAAAAAGATGCGGGTTTAAATTGACATGCAGATCGAAGCTGCAGCAAGCAGGTGATATTTAGAAATGTATTTCACAAAATCCAAGACAGACTACAGTATGTAACTGTAGCCTACACATTGAGGCCAAAAATATTGAGAATTCTACAGGGAATGTTAATGAAGAAGAAGGTGTGAATAGTGGCAAGAGGCAAGCCGAAGGCTGCTGACAAAGCCCGACGCTAATTGTAAAGCAATTTACAAAAAAAATTACTGAACTCAAATGCTGATGTGGTACATGAAAATGTAGCTAAAAATGTGGAGAATGCAATGCAATCAATCATTTTGTACGATATATTGGCACAGGCTGGCATGCAGCAGAACAATTGCTTGGCTGGCCACCTCCGAGAGAGCGAGAGAAAAAAAGATGCACATTTAAAAGGGTCTAAATTCCAGCGCGGAATTGAGGGTATTGCGAATAAAGTATTACTTAGTATTGAGCATAATAATAAAAGTCCCGCAAATCTAGCCATCATAATGCGAGAGATTCCCACACATTTTACCCTGTACCCTGTCTGACATTAATATAACTAGATGTACCGCATAGCGGTACAACATATGACCGCCGCTCAGTCCTGTACATCCGTTCCGCGAAAATAAATCACACTTCAATTTGTCTCCATATTTTACTCCATCCCCCACTCTTGAAACTTTTGTGTATGCTTGTTTGGCATGCCTGAGTGTGTGTGTGCGGCTGCACAGAAAGTAGCCTACTGGTGCTGAAAAGGTGAATAGATTGTAGAATAGCCAAAGAAGATGTAGCATTGTTATAAAACCTTTAAAATCTCTAAACAATCACAAGTAGGGCAGTTCATCACAGTTCATCCATTGCAACTGGATTGATGAAAGGTCACTTACACCTGTAGGCTACATTGTATTTGGGAAAAGCAAAAGGTATCAGCATAATGTTATTTATTTATTTATTTATTTTTTATGTATTTATAAACAAAAACATCTCTGTCAGTTCCATGCCGTTTTCAACAGCTATCAAAAACAAAGGTCATTTTTGGATGGATGGATTTTTTGTGAATGTTTCTTCTTCTACATAAGATTTTAGTCATCTTTAGTTCATGTAATACTTTATTGTCAATGCACAAATTAAGTAACAGTAGTCTGAAACGTTATTGTTAATGCACAAATTAACAGTAGCCTAGTCTGAAACGAAATGCTGTTTTACATCTAACCAGTGGTGCAAATAACTGACATGTCCAAATGGGCCTTGATGAAATGCGTCGCTAGACTGTTCATACACATTTTAACGGGCCAAAGTTGAAGAGCTTTTGTCCGTTAGTGTTCGTGCAAATATAGGCTGATTCATGTTCCCTTGCATTGTGTAACTGAGGTCCATGGCTAGTCTGGCTTTCATCAGACCAAGCTCAATCTTTTAAGAAATCAAAAAATAAATAGCGGGCAGATCAGGCTGGGTTCACCCAGCCTAGTCCATAGGCACCCGATATTGTTTAATTTTCCGATTGAGATATACACGCTCTGGCTATTCTAAATGCAAAAATGCATCAGGGAGTTATGACAAAACGGTAACTAACAAACTAGATCCTAATAGAAAGCTGTTAGCTTCCCTAAGCTACAGGTAGGATTATAAGGTAGGCCTTTTTACAACATAAATTGTCAATAGGCTATGCTGGCGACACAAATAAAATCTCCTTTGGAAACCAATGGCTTACGCCTTACAGTATCAAGCGGACTTAAACTGTCATATCGTGGCGAAAAGTTGTAATAACATTCACGCAGCTCCATGAGTCAAGGAAAGCGTGAATGTAGTAGCCACTTCTAAATGGGACCCACTACACAGTAGCTTAAGGTGTGTTGCTAAAGCAGCCATAATGAAATGAAGGTGTCATTGTTTGGATACTTCACACACACGTGCTTTTTAATTTCACAAGACTACAACTACCAAGCTGTAATCAAAGCACATCGATTCCCCTCTCACACCATGCACGCACTTAAAACAAAATAAACAGGCGTCTCAGTCTCACACACGTATAGGCAAAACTGTATCAGACCGGTGTAAAGTTGGTAAATCTTCCATTGCACAGAATGATTTTGTAGCACGTGCAATAAATGACAGTCGAAAGATACAAACAGTGCTGCTATCAATTTGCTTGGTATAACCGCATTTATAGTTTTCTACAAATGCAATCAATCAAATGCCTCCATCACTCAACCAACGCTAACGGTAACATTACCTAGGTCCTTATTGATATTACAAGATTAACGTACCTGCAGTAAAAACCAAGCATGTCCGATAAACATCCTCAGATTTATTTCGGCTTCAAGAAGAAATGGGAATTACACTTCATGTGAACATCGTCCTATCCTTATTAGATGTCCGCTGCGGTAAATTACAGTCCTTGTAGGAAGCGTCCATTGTTTTTTCCAACCCACTTTTAACTTCCAACAAAATTACGTCTCACTGCAACGATGCACCATCTAGTGGACAAACGACTACTTATCGCCAATACTGAAAATGCAGCCATGATGATGATGATGAATATTTATTTTGGCTTTCTTTTAATCCTACTGAATTTGTAATTATGTATCGGCCGTTCTAATACCGATAGTATGTGGGTGCCTGTGTGTGTGCATGTGTATATGTGTGCACCGCCATTTACAGGCCAATGAGTGTACAGTCACTAAATGTACACATAACCTAATTTTTTTAGACCCCCCCCCCCCCCATGGATGAAATTCTACGAAACTTGGCATACCCCCAGAGAATGCCAGGTCAATCATACACATAAAATTTGGTGCAGTTCTGAACATCTTAACTGAAGATAGGGGCAATTAAAGCAGAATAATATTGCATTTTCATTTTTTACCGGGGGATGGGGGTGCAAATCACAAATGAGTGATTATGAGCCAGGTTGATGTGGGCCCTTGAGACCAACATACCATAAAAGATTCTTCATCCTCAGTGCCACGGTTCAGGTAGTTATTTAGGAAAAACTGTTTTTTTTTTTGCGGTTCGGGGGGCCCAGCCCGGGTGGTGTGTGTGTGTGTGTGTGTGGGGGGGGGGGGGGGGGTGGTGGTCCCCGGGGACGAAATGAAATTTTTCCGTAAAAGTCTAGTGGGGCTACATACCCACCAAATTTCATGTACCCCGGTGGTTCGGTGTCCCGGGTATCAATGACCAAAAATTCAGGGAGTAGATGACGGGAAAAATTCTTGAATTGTGTGCATGTGTGCGTGTACAAATTTATGTTTATGTGTGTGGGTGTGTGTGTGTGTGTGTATGTGCGTGCTTGTGTGTTTGCCTGCGTATGTGTGTTTGTGCATGTGCATGCATGCGTACATATGTCTACTGTGTGAGTATGTGTCATACGTATGATTACTGTAAATGTATGTGTGTGCGTGTGTATCTGTTTATGCACATGTGTGCACATGGAATGGGTTAACATGACCCCTGGAGGCAAACATACGGAAAAAATTGGTCATCCTAGGCCCTACAGTTCTCAAGATATTCACAGAGAACTGTGTCTGCCCTACCCTCCTTTCGGGGGGTCCAGTCCAGCGGGGGGGGGTGCTACAGATCAAAACGAAGAATGACGGTTCCATGCTATCTATGTGGGGGTACATGCCCACCAAGTTTTGTGTACCCCGGTCTTTCAGTGTCCCGGGAATCCTTGTTGGTGTACGTCACTAAATGTACACATAAATTATTTTATTGTAAGGCCCCCCATGAACGAAAGTACACAAAACGTGGCATGCATTCGGAGGGTGTCATAATGATCCTACACTTTTAATTTCGTGCAGTTTTGACCTTGTTAGCCAGAGATATTGTGATGAAAACACCTAATTTTTTGCTTTTTAATTTTTAACTAGGTGGCGCTATACATGAAATAAGTGGTAATGGGATGGGTTGACATGCCCCCTTAAGACCAACATACATAAAAAAGGTGGACCTCCTAGGCCCTACGGTTCTCGAGATATTCACAGAAAACTGTCTCCGGCCACCTACAGGCCAGTTGGTGTATAGGAACATAAATTAATTTATTGTGTGGCCCCCCATGAACGGAATTCCACAAAACTTGGCGTGCATACAGAGGGTGTCATAATGATCCTACAATTCCAATTTCGTGCAGTTTTGACTATGTTAGGTCACAGATACCTTCAATTACAACACCTCATTTTTACTTTTTTGTGTTTAACTAGGTGGCGCTATACATGAAATGAGTGGTTATGGAATGGGTTGACATGGCCCCTTGAGATCAACATACAAAAAAAAAATGGTCCTCCTAAACCCTACGGTTTTCGAGATATTCACAGAAAACTGTGTCTGCCCTACCCTCCTTTCGGGGGGTCCAGTCCAGCGGGGGGGCTACAGATCAAAACGAAAAATGATGGTTCCATGCTATCCATGTCGGGTTACATGACCACCAAGTTTCGTGTACCCCGGTCTTTCAGTGTCCCGGGAATCATTGACGGAAATTTGGGCATGCGAAAAAGAAAAAAAAAAAAAAAAAGAAAAAAAAAAAAAAAATCTGACTAAACCTATGCTGCGCGGCGGTCATAATTAGTAAGCAAAAACAAAGGCAAAAGTAGTAAAAAAAAAGTAATAAAAGACAAAGTAGAATAATTATCAAGGCAGATTCAGAATTTGTAACTCGGCACAGTTAGCAGAAAGCATCTGAGAACAGTTTGGTCTTAAGTCTAGATTTAAAACTGGCTACAGTTGGGGCCTTTTTAATGTCATCCGAAAGTTGGTTCCACAGCTGAGCCGCATAGCAGCTAAAAGCTGCTTCACCATGTTTAGTTCTAACTGTAGGTTTTACTAGCAGGTTTTTCACCTGGGACCTGAGAGGACGAGAAGGTGTGTACTGCTGAAGCATGTCTGACAAGTATTTAGGTCCTGCTCCATTTACTGATTTATAAACAAGCAATAGTGCTTTAAAGTCAATTCTGTGACTTACTGGAAGCCAGTGCAAGGACTTAAGAATTGGAGTAATGTGGTCAGTTCTTTTAGTTTTTGTTAGAGTCCTAGCTGCTGCATTTTGTATCACCTGAAGCTGTTTAATAGTCTTTTTAGGAAGGCCTGTGAACAGTCCATTGCAGTAATCAACCCTGCTGGAGATAAATGCATGAATGAGTTTTTCTAAGTCATGTTTTGACATCAGCCCTCTGAGTTTGGCAATATTTTTGAGGTGGTAAAAAGCTGATTTAGTTATCGCTTTCATGTGGCTGTTGAAATTTAGATCACTGTCAATTAATACACCAAGATTTTTAACAGTATCCTTTGCCTTCAACCCTTTTGTGTCAAGGAGAGTGGCAACCCTAAGTCTTTCCTCATTTTTACCAAATATAATTACTTCAGTTTTTTCTTTGTTCAGCTGAAGAAAATTTTGAGACCTCCAGGTGTTGATTTGTTCTATACACTGACACATAGATTCAAGAGGACCATAGTCGTTTGGTGATAGAGCTAAGTAAATTTGTGTGTCACCTGCATAGCTATGATATGAAATCAAATTATTTTGAATGATTTGTCCAAGTGGGAGCATATAGAGATTGAATAATAGTGGCCCAAAGATCGACCCCTGGGGAACACCACAGGTCAAGGACGTTGGTGTTGAGGTACAGTTTCCGATGGCAACAAAGAAGCTCCTTTCTTGTAGATATGATTTTAGCCAGCTGATAACTATGCCTGTAAATCCAACCCAATGTTCTAGTCTGTGTAGTAGAATATTGTGATCAACAGTGTCAAATGCTGCACTAAGGTCCAGTAGCACTAGGACTGATGTTTTACCTGAATCTGTGTTGAGGCGTATGTCATTGAAAACTTTAATGCGAGCTGTTTCAGTACTGTGATTTGCCCGAAAACCAGACTGAAAGTAATCAAAATACCCATTTGATGTTAGGAAGGTGGTTAATTGATTAAAGACTACTTTTTCAATAATTTTGCCAATAAAAGGTAGATTGGATATGGGCCTGTAATTGTTTAGCATGGAGGCATCCAGGTTATTCTTCTTGAGAAGTGGCTTTACAACTGCTGTTTTCAGTGACTTAGGAAAGGTGCCAGACAGCAGTGATACATTTACAATTTGAAGGACATCCGCCGAGGTGAAAAACAGTTTTGAAGAAATTGGTAGGCAGAGTGTCTAAGACACATGTGGAAGAGCTGAGATTCTGTACCGTTTTTTCAAGTGTTTCGTAGTCTATCAAGCTGAACTCTGACATCAAGTTTAGTTTCCCTCTGTTTGTTGCTGGAAGTTCAGGTTGTTGAATTTGTAATTGAGCAGATATGTTGAGTCTGATTTTGTCAATTTTACCTTTAAAAAAAGATGAAAACTCATTGCATTTACTGATAGCAGTTCACCTAGCTCTTCAAGAAAAACTTTAGCTGAATGTTTTGGAGGCCTGTAAATTGTCAGTAATAAAATCTGAGGAGAAGACTTAATGCATGCACACAGATATTCAAATGAAGTAAAGTCACCGAATGACGACTGATTGCACTGAAAAGACATCTTGAAAATTGTGGCTATCCCCCCACCTCTTTTATTTGCTCTGGTAGCACTCAAAAAACTGAAATTTGGGGGAGCTGATTCGATGAGAGTAGCAGCACTGTTTGCTTGATCTAACCATGTCTCCGTTAAAAGTAAAAAATCAAGGTTGTGTGTGCAAATTAGATCATAAATTAAGAATGATTTGTTTGAAAGAGATCTGATATTTAGGAGTGCTAGTTTTGCTGTAAGTGTTGGGGAAATATGATCCATGGGGGAAATCTGAGGTTGATGTGGTACGGGTAGGAGATTGGACTGGTTTACCCTATAAGCTCGATGCATTTGTGTTCTATTTCTTGTCAATACAGGAATAGAGAATGTCATGGGCTTACTGGGTCCCGGCATGTTCTCAAAACTACTGTCAGTACCATTTATATTGCAGGGACCCTGAGAATATCATGCAATACAGTCATCATATAATTGTCCCCTGCTGCTGCCATCTGTATTTTCCACTGCACATTCCATGCTATATGCCGGCTGAGAAAATGAACTAAGAGGTTGCTGCTGCTTAAGAGATCCTTCTAAACGGGGAGGGGGAGGGCGAGGGGGTGGAGGTGCCCTTCGCTTCTTTGGTGCTAATGATCTTGGGCTAGTAAAACTCTGCATGGCTACTGGTAGCAGTCTCTCCATTCTTGCAGGGAACATCATGTGCTTGGGTGGGGATGGTGATGGGTATTCAGGGGATCCTGTGGAGTTTGAGTGGGTGGTGGGATGACGGGGTGGGGATGGTGATGGGAGATTAGGGGGGTTTGTGTGGCCTGGGGAGTTTGATTGGGTGGGGACGTGATTGGGTGTGGGTGGTGATGGGAAATCAAAGAGGTTGGGGTTGAAAATTGATCCAGAGTCTCCATCTGCCTGCTGAGGTTCTGGGAAGTTTGTTGCAGACGCTCCGCTTTCAGCATGTATTCCAGTAGTGTATTCCATGTTGTTGTGTGTTTGTGGTGACAAGGAGACGACGGAGGTGGGGAGGGGTATTGGTACTGGTGTTACAACATGACCCTTCCTTTCTGATATCCTCTCAGCAGCTTTGATAGGTGCTATCTCCTCATGCTCATCACATCCATTTGTTTGCTGAGATTCCAGGGAGTTTGACGCCAGTGATTGACTTTGAGTTATTTTAGCAGCACCCATCTTATCTTGTCCAGTGGACATGGCTTGGCATTGTTGAGCTGGTTGTTTATGTTTCTCCAAGGTCTGCATTTCAGTGGAGGCTAGCGGGTGGTTATCAGAGGGCCCCAGAGCAGGGGAGGTTGGGCATATCTCTGTTTCAGCCTGTGCAGAGTGTTTTGGTCATTTGTAAATCATTTGTAAATCTACCAGCCAAAAATGTAATCTCACCACATTACTAATGACTAAGATGGGATGGCTATTCTAACTTTCTTCTGATGTTATCTGTGGAGGAATGTCATTAGGTAAGACTTGTTCGCAAATAAAAAAGAAATTTAGAAAGCAACTGGAGGCAAGATTGTGCAATCAATTCTTAAGGTCACCATAAGTCTTTTTGTGGCACGTGACCGAGGTAAGTGTGGCAAGAGACTTCAAATTTATCGTGTTTTTGCATAGGTTAACTTATTGAATGGACATGAATGTGTTTGTTATTTGGCCCCTGTTTTTACAGTGCATGAAATCGACTGTTCTCTTCTTCCTAGGCTTCTTTTTCTTTCGCTGATCACTTTTGTTTTTTGCTATTCAGCTTGAACTGTTTCACATAGAAACTTTTTTCAAACTTTGTAAGGTCTTCTATAGGACAAAGCTGAAAAAAAATCTTTTACAATTACTTCTATTTTTGGCTCCAAAATGAGTTAGTTTGCCTGGACTAGGTGACCACCTGTGCTAGGGCCCGGAGTAGTACTGGGGCTAATAGTGTATAGAGGTTAGCAAACACTCAATAATCCAAAATGAGCCCAAGTTACAAAGTCAAACGAGTGGAAGGAGGAAAGGAGCTAGTCATACCCGCGGCGCTATGGTGGAACGGATAACCAAGGCAGGCGTCGGATCGGAAGTAAACAAGGCAAGCGTTGCATGCCGGTGACGTTATTTGTCAAAAGAGAAGTCCAAGTTTATAAAGGGCAATCGCGGTTGGCTCGCAGTTAACTGCTCAGTGCCACTCACAGCTCAACAGCAAGTTACAGTTTTTACTACTTATTTTTAAGTACTTACACACTAAATCTTTGCTTGTCACACAATTTTCTAAACATGTCTTCCACACATCATAA
Organism: Alosa sapidissima; assembly: GCF_018492685.1. Taxonomy (NCBI): domain Eukaryota; kingdom Metazoa; phylum Chordata; class Actinopteri; order Clupeiformes; family Clupeidae; genus Alosa; species Alosa sapidissima. Next base: position 35,891,290 of record NC_055958.1, on the reverse strand, counting down.
CCCCACACCAAATCTGCAAAACCATACACTAATTCTCAGTGTTTGACTCAGTTTTCAATTTACTACAACACATTTTGCAAAACACCACACACAATTGTCTACCTAACACACAAAAATCTAACAGGAAGGCTTAACTTGATTTCGTTTTTCAAACACAACCCATCAAAATGCCACACTAAATCACCAGTGCTTCACTCTCTCTCTTCGGACTTTAGCTTACAGTAATGTTCTACAAAAAGTTGACTTTTTGTAAAACTTGTCTTTTTACTCTGTAAAATGTTATTAGCCTACCTCAATACATTTATCTGTGCCTCCAGAAATGCCTTAGGAACGCTTAGGATTGTTTGTTTCCGCAGTTGAAAGGGTCTATAGGCCTATGAATACGTACACGACCCCCCCCCCCCCCCCCACACACACACACACACACTTGTCTTTGGTAGAATCAAAGCAATTTGATAGTAGTCAGTCATTTCCGTCTTAGGCTAAATCAGTGTTTTCAACACTCCATGTACATCTGGTGATCATTGTATTCTGCTTTAATTTTTTTCTTGTTAGCTGTAAAATATTGTATTCGTAACAGCAACTTATTTGGGAAAAATCCCTATTTTTGTTTCAATATTGCTTGCATTTTTGCTGTGTATTTCTACTTCTCTTTGTAGATACCGTAACTTTCACTCTTGTATGGAAATACATACGGAGCCCGGGAGAGGTCACTTTAAGTGATATTTTCTGATCGTGATAATTTGTGAGCACGTTTTCCTTTAATTGAGCCCTCGAATTAATAAAACGTGAGCACGTTTTCCTTTAATTGAGCCCTCAAATTAATAAAACGTGACCCTGTTGTAGGCCTAAATTGAGCCCTTGAAATATGTATTTTGTGATCACATTTAGTAATTTCCGCCATTTTCTCACCGCTCGCTGTGCTGTGGTGGCAACTTCGTGTTACCTATCAACAGGGCTCCGAACCGGTTCAAGGAACGAAAACGAAAAACGAAAACGAACGGAATTTTACGGAATTTTACAAGGAGCGGAAACGGAAACGAAAACAAAATGGTCTTCAACTGTTCCGGAACAGAAACGTTATTCTGAAATCCACAAAACCGGTTAATAACGGTTTTTTTTTTCGTTCTCTATATAACAGCTTAATAATTTGATTTCTGCAGTTTGAAATAAAAAAAACGAATAAATGGACCTTTGGTCCAAATGGGTATATTTTGTCTTGCTGTTGTAGTGTAACCTATCCGTCTGCCACTTCGGATCTTAGGCCAGCTCGTAGCGTAGGCCAGTGTTTCTCAAAGTGTGGTCCGCAAGCTATCCCAAGTGGTCCGCGAGCTGTTGTAAAAAATAATATAGATGCGTTGTTTGCAATATTGAACCAACTTGTATGTAAATCCAAAGTTCTGCAATACTGCCTATGTAAGCTATGCCAATTTAAATCATATGAATCCTCTGACACAATAAGCAAGGTGCAAAGACAATAAGCAAGGTGGGTTCAGTGAGTAGGCCTATTGTGTCTATTAGCTATGTGGTCCGTGAGGTTTTTTCTAACGGTTAAGTGGTCCTTGGTCTGTAAAAGTTTGAGAAACACTGGCGTAGGCTACTGAAACTGATTTGGAAATTGTTTGTAGCCTATGCGTAATAGCCTATTTTGCCTGTCCACGCCTTGTCGTTTTAAAGTCGGGATTTGAAATGTTTGCGCAATTATAGCCTATTCTATGTAGCCTAGAAGAGTTAAACAGGAAATTTGAGATAGGCATTGTCAGCAACAGACAGGTTCGTTTATAAACAGGGTTGGAATTATAGCGCAAGCCTTTGAAGATCTCCATATGGATAAAACTCCAAAAGGCTACAACCAGGTAAGGAGTTTAGCACGTATCCAGAAATATTTTTGATAAGACATTATTTATAGGCATAGGTTAGGCCTACAGTAAGTCTGTAGGCTATGGGATGGATAGCCCATCTGAATGTTTTTGGATGCCGCCTGTGATTTATTATTTTTGGCCATAGCTACGGTATAGGCTAAATCAAGGGGAAATAATGAGTAGCCTACGTCTATTCTAAGGTAAAGTCCACAAAAATAGACTTGATAGGCCCGCCAAACACTGCCGGAACTTTAAGAACGAACGATATTTTGCGTTCCGAACCGGTTCAGGACCGATATGTTGGTGGCGGAACGCATGCAAGAACGAAAACGTTAAACATAGGCCTATCTGAACCGTTCGGAACGGAACGTTTGAAAAATAATTTCGTTTTCAAGCCCTGCCTATCAAGCTATTGAGATTGGGCTATTAGGCTGTCTGTAACATTAGCCTACAGTTCATATTGGTACAGTAAGACATTACTTCAAATTGGCCAGCTTCACTCCAGATTTGCACGTGACCTCACGCGGGATCACACAACTTTAATTTATATTTCTCCAGTGACGCTGCAACGACACTGCAACAACCCAAACAACCGCCAGATGGCTCTGGTGAGCAGGGTGTCTCATAAAAAGAAATGGAGCCTGGAAAACCCTACACAGACTTCACTACAGACTTTAGCAGACTGGTTTAGAAATAATTTAATAGCCAGAAATATGTCTGCCCTGCCCTAATAAAGAAATATTTGGTTAACTGCAAGTGAATCCCGTTTGCAGCCGTAGAAGAAATGCGGAATGCATGAAACATTCCGGTTTTCTCTGAGTGCAACGATGATAGACTGACATCATTTGGACAAAATATAGAGCATATTAACCTCCGTTGCTCAGCCAAATGCCTTCCTGTTACGTCCTGTTATCACGGAGTTACAGGCGATAAACGATTTTTTATGGTCACAAGTTTACTTCATTAGCGGTTTACAAAACACATGTTCGACTTCTCCTGAAATAACTCTTGAATGGTTTTGTTTGTTGTTGAGCTATACATGCAACTGTATTTGACAGAGGACAGATGTATGTTGCTAGTGACAAAATATTAACTTTCAGTGTTTTACGATGTCTTTGTAAATTACGTTTAATTAAAAAGTGTTTCATTCGTCCCGGTTCTCCCCTATAGAGGGAGAGCAGCTTTACAGAAGAGAACTTCTGACGGCAAATTTGAGGAAAAGTTGGTAAACCACCTTTCTTACCTAATTTGAGGGTGCTGATTCTGAATATTTTGTTTACCAAGCTCAATTCTGAATTCTAAGCCGCATAATCAACATTTTAACATAAAATAGCGATTTTTTTGATTGTTTCGATCAGGCAGTGATCATTTTGCCTGAGGAAGACCCAGTCGGGTCGAAACGTTGCAACACATTAAATATATGGGAGTTTTAGCAGAGTGCGGGCATTTCATTCCTTTGCAACATGATTACAGTTAACATGTAATAAACTCGGCAATTCTAATCAAAACACAACCATACTTTTATTGCTAACATAGTGAGCCACTCATGTGGTGTTTAAAGGAGAATTCCGGTGTGATATTGACCTAAAGTCTATTGAAACATGATACCGAGTGTGAACTTATGTCTCATAGCCCATCTCGGCTTGTCCCCTGCACTCCAAAATCTGGCACTAGTTAGCCGATGCTACCAACAGCTTTTTCAATAGTGGTGCTTCGGCAAATAAATCACTGTTTTACACCCATTTACGAGGCTCAATGTATCTTCACACTTCTTCCAGTAGCAGCAACTGGAATCCATGCATTTCCACTGAATTATTTTTGGAATCTGATCCCTTATCATACCTGTTCATTCTTACTCGTCGCTCGACTTACAGTATCGTGACTAAATTCAAGATGGCTGCAAACGCTAAACTTCGTGAAGATACTGTCTGTATAAATCGTCTTGTAAGTAAACTACCAGTGCTTTTTCAAAGTTCTCAATGTCTCGTTTTAAATGTCAGGGCCCTCGGAAGTCTACCAATGAAGTGTGGAGATACATTGAGCCTCGTAAATGGGTGTAAAACAGTTATTTATTTGCATGGCTAGCCCAATGCCGAAGCACCACTATTGAAAAAGCTGTTGGTAGCATCGGCTAACTAGCGCCAGATTTTGGAGTGCAGGGGACAAGCCGAGACGGGCTATGAGACATACGTTCACACTTGGTATCATGTTTCAATACCCTTTAGGTCAAAACGTCCAGAAGAAGTTGAACATTGTTCAAAACACCGCTGTCTCGCTATCCGGCAAAAGATTCTTTGGACGCCGCTATTTATGGATTTCCGGCTCCCATTAACTTACATTGAACACATGTAAACAAAACGTCAATTATGTGCTCAAACTAACGCCGCTGACTTGAAAACAACCATTCCACTTTGATACGAAACTACATAATTGTACAACATTTATACAACAAAAATCACAGAATTTGGATCAAGTAATGTGGAGAAATCTTATGCAAAGTGTCAACCCCTAACAATGTGCCCATTGCCCAAATTTATGGTCGACTAATGTCGAATGTCAGAGGAATGACATTGAAAAAGGTACCTTCATGATACACTTCAATTTATAAAGGTACGAAGTATAAAAAGAAAAACACAATTCATCAGATGGATTACCCAAATAATTTGTAACAAAGTACATTTATTCGAGGGCACATCTATTCCCAGAACTATAATGGGTGTTAAATATTCCACAACCACTAGATGGCAGCATGACACAGCACATAAAGTACACATACGTGTCGCTGCGACCTGAAGGATGGCATTATGGGTTGAATAGGCCTATCCACTTCTTCTGCACTTCGGGTCTAATAGCGGGTGAATTGTATGACCACCAGATGACGCCATTTCACTGCACCTCGGGCCTAATAGCTGCTGTAACTTCGTTTAAGTAATAAGCCTCGAGGAGCCGACGGTTACACTTGTTTTAGGGGCGTTGTTAGCCACGCTGCGCAAGCCGGGTAGGCTACAGAAGAAGCCAATAGGCTACAGTCGCGTGTGTTTGTGGTGATTTATTCCATGTATTAACAAAATAATAATGTAACATTAAAGAAATAGCCTACATAGATAAAAAAAAAACGAAATAATTACACCAAAAAAGTAAAGAAGCTTTATCATTGATATATAAGCTTACTGAAAATCAAATATAGGCCTAGCCTACAATTGTGTTCCACAGACAATATGTCCTACAGATAATAACAACAGTAAGAACATAGGCTAACCTAAGTCATGACGACACAGGGGCTTAAGTCTCATGTTGGTCTATGACTACGTAGCCTTGGCTACCAAGCACGTCTGGGTCTGCGACAGTGAAATAGCTCCAATATTAATTGTGGCGCCAATGAATATATGCTAACATGAATCTCATCAGTCACCTATAGATAAGTGTTAGGCTATAACATATGTAGGCAATAATGTAAAAATAGGGTCATATCATATAATGCTGACTTATTAAGATGGGGGAGAGAGCTGAACATATTACACTGAACTAATTGTTCATTGTTGAAAATCAATCAAAAGTTTGTAGTTGATCCAGATGTCATTGGTCGCAAGGACTGTTAATGGGTGTATCCACAATTGGGACCTTGTTACAAGTTGGTCTTTCAGCTGCTAATGCAATCAGTGGCCGTCAGAAAACATGTTAGACAACTGAGGAATGAGATGCCACACATAAAATGTATAGTCAAACAGAATGCACAAACATCAATGGGAATCCACCAAACACTGCAGGGAACCATGTTATTGTCAATCAGCACTCTGCCACGCTAAATCAGACCCTGCTTATGTTTGTGCAGAGCAGAACAGATATTTGTAGATATGATGCAGGACCTGTTAAGAGAGATTGGCAGCTCAGTCTCCCTCATACTAGTCCCTACGGTGAACGATGTAATAGTATAGTGCTGATGCTTCTGATGTGCAAGACAAGACAGGGTATATATTCATAATGTGACAGGCAGCATGTAGCATTTATCATTATGTTACAACCTCTGAACAACTACTATTGATGTTAGAAGAACAAAACAATACATCTTCAAATGTTCATTGCTTATTACATGTGTTATAAAAACAAAATCCTTGTCTGCTTTCTGTGTTTTTGCATGCACTTGTCAACAGGGGTGTAAAGACATATTTGTTCACCATGCACTTAGGCTGTTCTGAGTCATTGTTTGTATATTATAGTATTTGTTGATTTGCATTTATTGCCCATTGATATTGCATTCACATTATTGTTTATTATTGGTATTCTCCTTATTAATGTAGTGTCACCAACATTTAAAATAATATCAACTGACATTGTTATTCATAGCCATATTTATTCTGCTCTTATAAGGTAATACAGGGCACATATTTATATTTCATTTATACTACTCTAAACCACCTTCTGAAAATCAAATGTATAGTGTTTCACTGCACCATATGTCTTGACCTGTCTCACCACCTGCCTATAGGCTACTTACACCACCTTACTTACAACACTTTGAAGAGCCAAAAACAAAGCTCAGCACACCTGTTCTGTGCATCAGCAAAGTTGGAGGGTTAATTTATGAACCATCACTTCTAGCTGAAACATCACTTCTAGTAGGCTGTACATGTGACGTGTAGGCTAGAAGAGAAGTCTTTATTGTCCACTACTGGGGAAATTAATCGGCAACACTTTATTTTAATGTGTCGCTGTTATAGTGTACCTACCTAATTAGGTACAGTGGTACAACCTGTGTAACAACATGTACTATCAGGTACTGTACTATCATTGTACTTGCATTATATTTGTGGGTACCTACATAGGCTATAGTTGTTACATTGTAATACTGAGTGCTTTTACAAAACGTTGCCAATTTGCCTAAATTTTCATCAGAGGCAAAGAGCTGACCTGAGACCTGCTGGATGGGGTAAATCCGGTCATGAAAGATTTGATATACAAACCATTCTTTGCTCCAGTCAAGGCCTCATTGTCTTCAGTGTACATGTAACAGCTGTGCTGCTTCAACCTTGTTACTCTTTGATACAGTGGAATAAACCTATTAAGTGTACCAGTTAATTACTTACATGTACATATGACATGTATGTTGTGTCTTCGATGTCTTGGAACAGGTCTACTAATTTACATGTACTGTGTGGTGTAACAGCAGACACGTTTCAACACATCAATTACAGGATGCATGACATCATTGACAGGATGTATATAATATGTACAGTACTTAACTGGTACACTTTATTTGAATGGTTTTATTCCACTGTATCAAAAGAGTAATAAATAACACAGTTGATACATGTACTACAGTATGTAGGGTAATGGCAGACATGTTCCAAGACACCAATGACACAACATGTAATGTAATATGTAATTGTAAGTGGGCAATTCCACGAAAAATTTACTTTTTGTCACATCCATAACGTTAGTGAAATGCCTTGGCATTTGTATGATGTGAATGTTACTATTCATTTTTTGTGCATTTTTTCTCATGTACATTCTTCAGCCAAAAATAGCAAATGCTCAAATTTCATGTAATCATTCACATCATACCATACCATCACATTTTATTGGCGTTATGGATGTTAGAAAAAACGTAATTTTCCATGGAATTGCCCAAGTACTTAGTACTTATGCCACATTATCAAAGAGCAATAAGTGTTATAATAAGAGTTGAAGCTGATTTCTTGGAGGGTGATCCAGCACGAGTGTGGAAAGGACTCCGAACCATCACTGGCTTTGAAAGAAAGTCCCCTCCTATGATGAATGTGAGTAAAGCCCTCCCTGATGAACTTAATGCTTTTTATGCTCGCTTTGACATGAAAAACACAGACTATATTGGACTAGCTGCAGCATGTGAAGCAAAAGCACCTTTCTGTGTCTCTGAGGTCGATGTGAGCAATGCCTTTAGGAGGGTAAATTGTAGAAAAGCTACTGGACCGGATGGAATTTCTAACAGGGTTTTGAAATCCTGCGCTGCTCAGTTAGCTCCTGTGTTCACTTATATCTTTAACACATCATTGGCTCAAGAGACAGTTCCTACTTGCCTCAAGCAGTCTGTTATTGTTCCAGTACCGAAAAACAAAAGTCCATCATGTCTGAATGACTACCGCCCAGTAGCCCTGACGTCTACAGTGATGAAGTGTTTTGAGAAGCTTGTGAAAAACATTATCTGCTCATCCCTCCCTGCCTCCTTCGACCCCCTCCAATTTGCTTACAGAGCCAACAGGTCTACAGAGGATGCCATCTCAAACCTCATGCACACCACCTTAACTCACCTGGAGGAGGGGAATGGGAATTATGTGAGGATGCTGTTCATTGACTTTAGTTCAGCATTCAACACGATAGTACCTCTCACCTTGGTCACAAAGATGAAGGCCTTAGGACTGAACACCACCCTGTGTCACTGGATATTTGACTTCCTCACCAACCGTTCACAAGTGGTTAGAGTGGGGGGTCTGACATCTGACACATTAACCATCAGCACTGGTGCTCCCCAAGGCTGTGTTTTGAGTCCACTGCTGTACAACATCTACACACATGACTGCAAAGCCAACAGTAGTCATACCTCCATCATCAAGTTTGCAGATGACACAGTGATCTTGGGCCTGATTAGTAACAACAATGAACAGTTCTACTTGGATCAGGTTGATGAGGTGGCACAGTGGTGTCAATCTAACAGCTTGACACTGAATATCAATAAAACCAAGGAAATGGTAGTGGATTACAGAAGGCAGCAGCAGAACTACAGTTACACCCCACTAATGATCAGCGGGCAACCTGTAGAGAGAGTCACAAGTTTTAAATACCTTGGTGTCCACATTACTGAAGACTTAACATGGACTGTTAACACTCAATATGTTCTGAAGAAGTCCAGACAACGACTCTACTTCCTTCGTCAGCTAAGGAAATTCAAAGTTTCTACATCCATCATGAAGGCCTTCTACACTTCAGCGGTTGAGAGTGTTCTAACTGGTAGCATCATCACCTGGTATGGGAACTCCACAGTTAGAGATTGTAGTACTCTGCAGAGAGTAGTGCGCTCAGCTGAACGTACTATAAGAACTCAACTCCCTGCTCTACAAGATATCTATTCCAGAAGAGTACTCCTAAGAGCCCAAAAGATTCTGAAGGACTCTTCTCATCCTAACAATGGATTATTCCTACCGCTGAAATCAAGAAGACGCCTATGTAGTCACAAAGCCAGAACTGAGAGACTCAGGAGAAGTTTTTATCCCCAGGCCATCCGAACTCTGAACTCACACTATACTGACTTTGCACACATTCACTCCTCAGCACTCTCAAACATTTCCCAACTCTGAACTCACACTATACTGACTTTGCACTCATTCACTCCTCAGCACTCATGACCCCCCCCCCCCCCCCACACACACACACCCACACACACCTACAAGACTTTTAGCACTTTTACATCCCTCTCCCTATGCTACAGACCTTTTATTTATTTTCTTATTTCATCACACGTCAAAACACACACATACACACACACACACACACACACACACACACACACACACACATATCTGACTTTCTCCAACTTTTGCACACTTTTTATTTATTATTTTTGATTTCTCCTCCATCTACCCATGTCCTTGATTGCCTAGCCTTTCTGCCCCCCCACCCCCCACCCCACCCCCATCCCCAACACACACACTTACATCATCACTGTCATCACTTCACATACATACAGCACTCCTCTACATACTTGCTGCACACTGCCCACCCCCCCCCCCCCCCCACATACACAGCACATTGTCTTCAGGATCTTCTCCAACACACATCCTCTACATACTTACAGCACACTGCCCCCACCTACCCACACACACACACTACACACATACACACACACAGTCACTGCTCCACTCCCACCCACACACACATCTTCACTGTCATCACTCACATACATTACATACAGTACTCTGCTTGCAATAGTAAGTCCCTGACCCCCCCCCCCCCCCAACACACACACTTACATCATCACTGTCATCACTTCACATACATACAGCACACTGCTTGCTACAGTAAGCCTCCTCTACATACTTGCTGCACACTGCCCCCCCCCCCCCCCCCACATACACAGCACATTGTCTTCAGGATCTTCTCCAACACACATCCTCTACATACTTACAGCACACTGCCCCCACCTACCCACCTACACACTACACACACACACACACACAGTCACTGCTCCACTCCCCTCCCGCCCACACACACATCTTCACTGTCATCACTCACATACATTACATACAGTACTCTGCTTGCAATAGTAAGTCCCTGCCCGCCCCCCCCCCCCCCCCCCCCCCCCCTACATACACAGCACATTATTTCATCAGGAAGCTTCTCCAACACACATCCCCAACATACTTACAGCACACTGCCCCCCCCCCCCAATACACAGCACATTGTCTCATGAGGAAGCTTCTCCAACACACATATTGCACACTGCCCTCTCCCCACATACACAGCACACTATCCCATCTCCCCTGTCATCCCCCCAACACACACACCAAGACCCCTGGCAGTTGGGTTAGCCCCTTGAGCCGTGGATCTGCCCAAGGTTTCTTCCTTGGTAAGGGAGTTTTTCCTTGCCCCTGTTGCTTTTGGGTGCTCCTTGTTGGTGCCCCCCACCCAATCCCAATCCTCCCTCACCTTTTTTTTATGCAGCCCTTGCCACTTAATCTACTAAACCCCTCTTCTACTGCACTTTTTACCCCCCCCCATTAATGCACAAATAGGCTGACACCAGACATAATTTCACTGCATTTCTTACTTCCAGTAACTATATGCATGTGACAATAAACTTCCTTGTATCCTTGTATCCTTGTATCCTTGTGTGTACCAACACAGTTGATGTAGTGAATTAGTAGACCTGTTCCAAGACATCGAAGACACAACATAGGCTACATGTCATATGCACATGTAAGTAATTAACTGGTACACTTAATAGGTTTATTCCACCGTATCAAAGAGTAACAAGGTTGTAGCAGCACAGCTGTTGCAAGGATACAAGGACGTTTATTGTCACATGCATATAGTTACTGGAAGTAAGAAATGCAGTGAAATTATGTCTGGTGTTAGCCTATTTGTGCATTTATATAAATGTAGCGTGACAAGTGTGTTTACATACAGCAAAAACTCTTCTGTATTGCCCTCTCTCTCTCTGTGTATATATATATAAGGGAGAGGGTGCCTGCCCTCAAACAATGTTGGCTTGGACACAATTTAATACATCAATCAACTGATGCATTTACCCGAAATATTTGCATCTATATTAGTTAATAACATTTATTAAGATCTTTAAATTAAGGAAATTATTTATTATTAAGGAAAATAAAATTCAACTCCTTAGGGGCCCTCCCCCCACTTGGGGCCCGGGTAATTTATTCCCACTTGTCCCCCCACTACGACGCCCTTGCTGACATGTGAGGGATAACGGCCACTGACGTGACCTGTTGTGACTCATGGACAAGGGGAAATGCCATTAACTCGGCGTCACGCAGCGGCAATTTTCTTAATATCGATATTTCTCCACATTACTTGATCCAAATTCTGTAATTTTTGCTGGATAAATATTGTACAAAATAATAATAATAATAATAATAATAATAATAATAATAATAATGATGCAGTTTATCACAGTTCACTACGTTTTATAACTGGAGATGGTTTTAAAACTCATCACTGTAAATTATACCAAAATGTAGGATGGTCTTCCCTCTATGATAGGAGGGAAAGGCACTGCCTCCTTTTTGTTTATAAGGCATTACTGGGAAAGTTACCTTTATACCTAACTTCTCTTCTGAACATAAAATCAATCTGCCACAATACACGCTCACAGGGTTTTATATCTCTTCAAACTCCTCAAATTAAATCTGAATTTGGTAAATTAGCTTTTACATTTTTTGCATCAAATAAATGGAACAAATTGCAAGAGTTATTGAAATTAGATAGGTTTGTGTCACTATAGACCAATTCAAGGGTATGATTGATGATATGGCTGTTGCACAATGTTCTTGCTTTGACTGATATTTTAGACCTTTTATATCATTATTATTATTTATACATTCCCCTTCTTTTCTTTCTATTTATTACTTTTATTTGATTTTTGTTATTATTATTATTTGCCTTTTGTATCTTTTATTGTTCTTGTTTTGTTGTTTTGATTATTGTTGTTGTTTTGTAACTCAGGGCATTGCTGTAAAAGAGCTTGATGCTCAGTCAATTTCTCCCTGAATAAAAAACGGTTGATGATGATGATGATGATGAATAATTGAGGTTTTGTTTACATGTGTTCAATGTAAGTCAATGGGCGCCGGTATTCGACCAATGGCGGCGTCCAAAGAATCTTTTGCCGGATAGCGAGACAGCGGTGTTCAAAACCCAATGCAAAGTAGGCTAGCCTATGATATGACAAAACTATTTGTATTTGTAAGATATAGCTATTGCCTACTGAAATATAGATATGGGCCTATTAACATTGTTTGTCTCCCCCCTCCATGCAGGTCGATCGCACAAATAAAAAAAAAAGGTGAAAAAACCTGGTGTGTTTACGTTTCTGCTCATTTATGGGTCAATCACAATGTAGTTCACGTAGTAAAGGTGTTTGAGTCGTGACTCACTCGGATCTTTCACCCGTGTCTTTAAATTAACCCATGAGTCGCGAGTCTCTAGTATCATTAACTCGGATCAGTTGAGTCCTACTACAATTCAATCTAAAACGATAAACTGCGTCACACACAAAACTCTTGCAACATTAGCTAGCCTCTTAGCCCTAGCCATCATAGCTGCCAAAAATGTAACAATTTCGTAGGCAACCACAACTCCACAAATCAACTCAAGCAACTGAGTGAGCAGGCAGTCCGAGATAACTGGTTAACTTCCCGCAGAGCCGGAAACATGGCAGACTCGCAGACCATGGGACTCAGATTGGAGCGGCTGAGTAGCAATCCGGGTTAGTCGGATCAGCCGGCCGGTTAGGCTACGTTGAGTACGAGTCAGTCGAATCAGCCGGCTACGTTGTCATGAGTGGATCTGCGAGAGCGAGTAGGCTAGCTCCTCCTCGAGGTGAAAAGCAATTCCACAACAAACGCCATTCTTTCACTTCTGAAATAACATTCAATGTTCTGCATGTAGCCAAGACATAATTAGATTTGGTGTATAGATGTAGCATATTAAAATGCAATTAGGTCGTGCAGAAAGTCCGAACTGCACGCTCATGGAGCTGCTTGAGTATCTACCCGGGTCAGTTGAATCAGCCGGGCAGGCCGGTTACGTTGTTATGAGTGCGAGTCAGCCGGCTACGTTGTCATGAGTGGATCTTGAGCAGCGAGTAACTCCTCGTCAAGGTGAAAAACAAATCCACAACAAAAGCCATGCTTTCACTTCTGAAATAACATATGTTCTGCACGCATAGCCTACTATAAAATGCAATTAGGTCGCAAAGACAGTCCGAAACATCGCAAGCTCTGTATGGAGTTGCTTGAGTAGGCTAGCCTACCTAAGTCAGTTGGATCAGCGGGCGGGCCGGATACGTTATGTTGTTATGAGTGCGAGTCAGCCGGCTACGTTGTCATGAGTGGATCTTTAGAGGAGCGAGTAACTCCTCGTCAAGGTGAAAAGCAAATCCACAACAAAAGCCATGCTTTCACTTCTGAAATAACATATGTTCTGCACGCATAGCCTACTTTAAAATGCAATTAGGTCACGAAGACAGTCCGAAACATTACAAGCTCTGTATGGAGAGTAGGCTATAGCCTACCTGGGTCAGTCGGATCAGCCAGGCGGGCCGGTTACGTTGTTGTTATGAGTGCGAGTCAGCCGAATCAGCCGGCTACGTTGTCATGAGTGGATCTTTAGAGGAGCGAGTAAATCCTCGTCATGGTTAAAAGAAAATCCACAACAAAAGTCATGCTTTCACTTCTGAAATAACATATATTCTGCACGCATAGCCTACTTTAAAATGCAATTAGGTCGCGAAGACAGTCTGAAACATTGCAAGCTCTGTATGGAGTTGCTTGAGTAGGCTAGCCTACCTGGGTCATTTGGATCAGCCGGGCGGACCGGTTACGTTATGTTGTTATGAGTGCGAGTCAGTCGAATCAGCCGGCTACATTGTCATGAGTGGATCTGTAGACGAGCGAGTAGCCTAATTTCTACTTGTGTCAAGGTGATAATAATGATAGGCCTAATGAGAATAGTAGTAGTAGTAATAATAATAACAATAATAACAATAATAATAATTTATTCACTGCAGGGCATTTCTACATTCCTGTTTCTATGTCTGTGAAAGTCAATTGCTTAGGCTAGGTTAAGACAATAAATAAACAGTCTGGCTCAAACTGCTTTCTTTCCCGTGAGTGGGTGGAGGTTTTGATGCTATTATATTAGGCTATTTTATATTATATTATATTATATTAGGCTACCTAACAGTATAGCTATGATTAATAATAATATTAGTTGCCTAGTATTAGCAGCCTATTAGAATAGATTCCTAGTAGCCTACTATTAGTATATAGTAGTGGTAATAAACATTGTAGGCAAACTTTTCTAATGTTAACAAAACAACAACAAATAATTAATTATTATAATATAGGCTACCCTCTCTGTCAATAAGATCAAAGTTTCTGAACATGAGCACCAAAAAGATGAACAATGTTTGGATGCACTTTGACCAGGAGAGCAAAACTCTAAAGGCTAAATGCAAGTACTGCAAAAACCTGGTTTCAAATCATGGAGGATCCACATCCAAAATGAGAAGGCACATAACGAAATGAAGCACCCCACTGCACTGCTTGAACGTAGGACTGAATTTCTTTGCGATTTAGCAATACTGACTCAAGTGACTCATTCAACCCGGATCAGTTTAGTGAGTGACTCAGAATAACCCGGATCCTTAAAAGGAATCGAGTTTGACAGGCCTATCACGTAGACGTAGGCACGTAATATCCACGTTGCTTCCGTGTTCTGAGTGTGGTTGTGGCCGAGTCATACATATACAGCCCAGTAAGCAGGACTGCGAGACATACCAGAGAATGTCTACGGGCTCTGGTTATACCTCCAAAAAATGATTTCTTAGAATGACGATTGCAAGCTCACGGAGTATTTTTCAGGCAGTTCATCAAAAGGTAGGCCTCCCCTAAGTATGGGATTTTTACGACGGAGTATTAGGACCACACATGAAGAAAACAAATATGTTTACCATGACGAGATTAGCCTATAAACTCGACATTTCGAGAATAAGTAGGCTAAGGGACCGTTCGTTATTTATAAACGGGGTCACCGGAGGAAAATAGGGGAGGGTCATGTCTTTTTATTCTTTGTTAAGGGGAGGGTCACCTAACTTTTTTTTGTCTAGGAGGGAGGGTCACCTATCTTTTGTATTAATGAAAACAGCAAAAAAATTGTGGTGGCTTGTTTGATTGTTGATTTCTGTCGCCATATAACGTTCTCTTTCGTTCCATAGCTCTGTCAACATTGAACAATGAAAATAAGGGGGATTTCCCACCGCCGCTGCATGCACGCCGTCATTGAACACATGTAAACAAAACGTCAATTATGTGCTCAAACTAACGCCGCTGACTTATGACAAAAAACATTCCACTTTGATACGAAACTACATTTTTGTACAACATTTATCCAGCAAAAATTACAGAATTTGGATTAAGTAATGTGGAGAAATATCGATATTAAGAAAATTGCCGCTGCGTGACGCCGAGTTAATGGCATTTCCCCTTGTCCATGAGTCACGTATAACAGGTCACGTCGGTGGCCGTTATCCCTCACATGTCAGAGTAATGACATTCAAAAACGTACCTTTATATTACATTACAATTTATAAAGGAACGAAATGTCAAAAGAATTAAGCAATATGTTTGCTGGATGACACGAATATTAGTAAGGAAAAACAAGATTTTTACCGTAATGTCCAGTGAAATTACATGTGTTGTGACGCTACATATATACAGAGACAGAGAGAGAGAGTATTTTCTGTTTTTGTTTTTTGTCCTATGGTCTTATGTTCTTGTTTGTTATGTTGTATGTAACAGCTTTGGCAACACTTTTCCCATGCAGTCATGCTAATGCTGCATGTAAACACACACTTGTCACGCTACATTTATGTGTATGTATGTAATGTGTGTGTGTGTGCATATATATATATATATATATATATATATATATATATATATATATATATATATATATATATATATATAGATTTTTTTTTTATACAGAGAGAGAGAGAGAGAAAGAGCAATACAGAACAGGTCGTCAGTTTTACTGAACTGAAGTTATTGCTTGTAAACAGTTAGTGCTGCATGTAAACACACTTGTCATGCTACATTTATATGTGTGTGTGTGTGTATGTATGTATATGTGTATATATATATATATATATATATATATATATATATATATATATATATATATATATATATATATATATATACAGAGATATATGTAAACACACTTGTCACGCTACATTTATATGTGTATGTATGTAATGTGTGTATATATACAGAGAGAGAGAGAGCAATACAGAACAGGTCGTCAGTTTTACTGAACTGAAGTTATTGCTTGTAAACAGTTAGTGCTGCATGTAAACACACTTGTCACGCTACATTTATATGTGTATGTATGTAATGTGTGTGTGTGTGTGTATGTGTGTATATATATATATATATATATATATATATATATATACACACACATATATACATATATACAGAGAGAGAGAGAGAGCAATACAGAACAGGTTGTCGGTCTGAAATGAAGTTAGTATATATATATATATATAGGTAACACTTTATTTTAATGTGTCACAGTGTACCTACCTAATTAGGTACGGTGGTATAACCTGTGTAACAACATATACTATCAGGTACTATCATTGTACTTGCATTATGTATTTGTGGGTACCTACATATAAGCTTAGTTGTTACATTGTAATACTGAGTGCTTTTACAAAACTTTGCCAATTGGCCTACATTTTCATCAGAGGCAAAGAGCTGACCTGAGACCTGCTGGATGGGGTAAATCTGGTCATGATAGATTTGATATACAAGCCATTCTTAGCTCCAGTCAAGGCCTCATTGTCTTCAGTGTACATGTTTTTTTGCTCTTGGGTGCTCCTTGTTGGTCCTTGGTTGTAGTTAGTACTTGGGCAATTCCATGGAAAATTACGTTTTTTCTAACATCCATAACGCCAATAAAATGTGATGGTATGGTATGATGTGAATGATTACATGAAATTTGAGCATTTGCTATTTCTGGCTGAAGAATGTACATGAGAAAAATGCACAAAAAATGAATAGTAACATTCACATCATACAAATGCCAAGGCATTTCACTGGCATTATGGATGTGACAAAAAGTCAATTTTCCGTGGAATTGCCCACTTTTCCGTGGAATTGCCCACTTACAATTACATATTACATGTTGTGTCATTGGTGTCTTGGAACATGTCTGCCATTACCCTACATACTGTAGTACATGTATCAACTGTGTTATTTATTACTCTTTTGATACAGTGGAATGAACCCATTCAAATAAAGTGTACCAGTTAAGTACTTGTACATATACATGTACATATTATATACATCCTGTCAATGATGTCATGCATCCTGTAGTTGATGTGTTGAAACGTGTCTGCTGTTACACCACACAGTACATGTGAATTAGTAGACCTGTTCCAAGACATCGAAGACACAACATACATGTCATATGTGCATGTAAGTAATTAACTGGTACACTTAATAGGTTTATTCCACTGTATCAAAGAGTAACAAGGTTGTAGCAGCTCAGCTGTTATATGTACACTGAAGACAATGAGGCCTTGACTGGAGCTAAGAATGGTTTGTATATCAAATCTATCATGACCAGATTTACCCCATCCAGCAGGTCTCAGGTCAGCTGATGAAAATGTAGGCAAATTGGCAAAGTTTGGTAAAAGCACTCAGTATTACAATGTAACAACTATAGCCTATGTAGGTACCCACAAATACATAATGCAAGTACAATGATAGTACATGTTATTACACAGGTTGTACCACTGTACCTAATTAGGTACATGTAGGTACACTGTAACAGCGACACATTAAAATAAAGTGTTGCCGATGAATTTCCCCAGTAGTGGACAATAAAGACTTCGGTAACACTTTATTTTAATGTGTTGCTGTTACAGTGTACTTACCTAATTAGGTACAGTGGTACAACCTGTGTAACAACATGTACTATCAGGTACTATCATTGTACTTGCATAATGTATTTGTGAGTACCTACATATAGTTTTTACATTGTAATACTGAGTGCTTTTACAAAACTTTGCCAATTTGCCTAAATTTTCATCAGAGGCAAAGAGCTGACCTGAGACCTGCTGGATGGGGTAAATCGGGTCATGATAGATTTGATATACAAAGCATGCTTAGCTCCAGTCAAGGCCTCATTGTCTTCAGTGTACATGTAACAGCTGTGCTGCTACAACCTTGTTATTGTTTAGTTTTTTTTATCTATGTAGGCCATTTTTTTAATGTTACATTATTATTTTGTTAATACATGGAATAAATCACCACAAACACACGCGACTGTAGCCTATTGGCTTCTTCTGTAGCCTACCCGGCTTGCGCAGCTAACAACGCCCATAAAACAAGTGTAACCGTCGGCTCCTCGAGGCTTAATACTTAAACGAAGTTACAGCAGCTATTAGGCCCGAGGTGCAGTGAAATGGCGTCATCTGGTGGTCATACAATTCACCCGCTATTAGACCCGAAGTGCAGGAGAAGTGGATATTCAACTACGCCATCCTTCAGGTCGCAGCGACACGTAGGTGTACTTTATGTGCTGTGTCATGCTGCCAGCTAGTGGTTGTGGAATATTTAACACCCATTATAGTTCTGGGAATAGATGTGCCCTCGAATAAATGTACTTTGTTACAAATTATTTGGGTGATCCATCTGATAAATTGTGTTTTTCTTTTTATACTTCGTACCTTTATAAATTAAAGTGTATCATTAAGGTACCTTTTTCAATGTCATTACTCTGACATTCGACATTAGTCGACCATAAATTTGGGCAATGGGCACATTGTTAGGGGTTGACACTTTGCATAAGATTTCTCCACATTACTTGATCCAAATTCTGTGATTTTTGTTGTATAAATGTTGTACAATTATGTAGTTTCGTATCAAAGTGGAATGGTGGTTTTTATAAGTCAGCGGCGTTAGTTTGAGCACATAATTGACGTTTTGTTTACATGTGTTCAATGTAAGTCAATGGGAGCCGAAAATCCATAAATAGCGGCGTCCAAAGAATCTTTTGCCGGATTGCATGACGGCGGTGGATTTCCCGGGTTTTTCACGCAAAATACGGAAAATGTCAACATTCGTCCCCATTAACGTTGGAAGGGTTGGAGCCACAAAGTAGCCTACTTTATTCACGCCTAACAGCCTATATCCATTTGGTCAACTTTATCCAGCCCTAAAAGGCTAAATTTAACTTTGGTTTACTTGTAGTTTACCGTGTAGCCTAACTTTAAACAGTGTGCATGCGTAACATACTTGTGCTTCATTCATCCACACATCCAGCTCCTAACGTTTTGACAAGCATTTCTAATACCAATTGACCTCGTTCCTGCCCATCTCTAGCTTTGCTGTCTCCATCCTTTCTGTTTTTGTTGTTTGCAAAAAAATATATAGTAGGCCTATTTATTGGTAACCAGCAACAAGTGCAATTTGTTAATCGCTGTCATTCTCTCTCCTGCCAACACAAATGTGTTACGTTCCAAGTAGCAGTACGTAATTCTGCTTCATAAAGTTGAACAAATACATTTGGTCATATAAATAGCCAGTTTATGGTCTACAGTGTAGTTGGTAAGTTATGGTAGGCCAACTTGGAGTGAATATACGATTCTTTGTCTAGCTGAGTAGCCTGGCAGGTGCGCACGTATGCATAGCCTACGGCCGAACACTGCAAGCGCTAATGAATCGTGTTCTCACGACAACCACGTCGTTAACTTAAATAGGCCTAGGTTAACATCACACTGAGTTCGCATTCAAGCAAGCAAAACGATGATTTGAATACATCTGTTTCACTGGAAGGGCAAGGGTAACAACAGGACAACACAGAGACAGGCCAGAATGCAGGACTAATGTTATGAGAGTATTACAGTAGGGCCTACACTGCAAAAAGAGATGTGTTAAAAATGACACATCATGTGTAGAATTTTAAGACATGTGGTGAGTGTGTTCAGGGACTACACATGTTGTGTCAAATTTTACACAATAGATGTGTGAGCCATTTTAACACAGAAATTGTGTCAGGTAATTTTACACAGAAAATGTGTTATGCCAACACGTTTTACACAATAGATGTGTGAGCCACTTTAACACAGAAATTGTGTCAGGTAATTTTACACAGAAAATGTGTTATTTTACACAATCGATGTGTGAGCCATTTCAACACAGAAATTGTGTCAGGTAAAATTCACACACAAATGTGTGATATCAATACTTTTTACACTTTATTAAGTGTGTGAGACATTTTTACACTCAAATATGTAATTTCAAAACATTAAGTGCTGATTATGTGTAGCTGAAAATTAAAAGAATTGACTGAATGTGTTAACATTACCAAGCATCTGTAATCATTAAAAAATAAAGGGAGACAAATGTCAAAATATATTTGCCATTTAATGAGTGCAAAGTACAACAAAAGCTACTGCACTAAGTGTAGCAGGATATGCAGTGATAAGAGATAATATCAGAAGGATGAATACATATTAAAAGATACAATCACAGTTATGACTAATGGATGACATGTAACAACATATAACAGTCATATCAGAAAACACAGATGCATGAATACATTTCATAAGAAACATGTTTAGATCCCTGAGATAATAATAAAAAACGCCACATCAGAAGTGTTGTCAATAGTAATTTGTTTAGAGTAACTATAGTTCATCTGTATGAAAACCACTTGCATAACAATCAAACACACAGTTGAAAATACACCATCAAAAATAAGTCTAAATGTGCATACTATACTGCATAGGTAACATTTTGGTGTAATTATTCTTCTGTAAATCACCACTTGCAGCTACATTAACAATAATTGTAACACGGGCGACAAGACAAGATAACTTTCTCGTTTCCTTAAAAAATATCAAATTCAATAGTCATAGGCATGGTCAAAAAACAGTGTTAGTCTAGACTATTTACACAATTTATGAATTATAATGAAATCATTACAACTATTTAAACTGTTTCTTTTTTAACAAAAATATTTAATAATGACCTAGTTACAGTGGCTGACCGGTGCAAACGACCTTCAATTAAAGGTGTGGTTCAGGATTTTGGACATAGGACCTCATTTCCTTGACCTTGAATTTCCCCTTGGGTATCAATAAAGTATCTGTCTATCTATCTATTTCCAAGTTAGCAAGTGTGATATTTATCAGTGGAGACCGTTTTTAACACGTTTCATCCAGTCCTTATAGTTGCAGAGTTTGCAGGTGCTAGGCTAGTGCAAGTCATCAGTATGTGTTAGCCTCCCACTAAAAACAATCTTACCCTCTCCAAAGTACACCCGAGGCAAATAAATTATAACGCCAGACAATCGATGTAAATGTCTGTGTTGATAGAATAGTGTTAGAAATAAAACTACCCTTGCATCGCATTGCAATAGTTATACTTTGTTCCCTGAAGTTGGTAGTAGGCAAATAAGCAACGGCAGCGGTGGGCTGATATTACCTAGGCTACTTCTAGCAGGGTTCCTACACATTTTCCATTTCAAAATTCCATACTTTTTCCATACTCAAATTTCCAAACTTCTCGGTAGATTTTTCTGACCATATTCTCGACATTGCGGCCACATCTGGTTTAGGATAACTCGGGGAAAACAAAGGTATGGACAACTGAAGTGAATTAAAAAATGACATTTAATATTCGTCCATTTAGCTGAGTCATTTTTAGTTGTATCTTGACGATGGGGACTGACAGTTAAGCTACACAATAGTAGGAATGGTTCATTATGACCTGAGTGAAGTGATTAGTACTGTAGATGCAATAGTCTGGAAACAATTTCTCCATACCCTTGTTTCTTTTTTCCATTCTTATCCAGACCTGGAAATTACTAAAATCAAATTCCATACTTTTCCAGGTTTTCCATACTGCGTAGGAACCCTGTACTAGGTATCCCGATTGGAGTGCGCTTCTCTGTTTACTTTTAGGCGCAGTACTACTCACCGGAGCAAGTATAATTCCACCGCTGCTAAGAAACCAGTCCCTCAAAATGTAATGCAATAATGCAATCATTGAAATGCAGGGATAGAATAATGTTAGAAATAAAACTATCAACACGAACATTGACAGTCTGGTGTTATAATTTATTTGCCTCGGGTGTACTTTGGAGTGGGTAAGGCTGTTTTTAGTGGCAAGATAACACATACTAATGACTTGCGCTAGCCTAGCACCTGCGAACTCTGCAACTAGAAGGACTGGATGAAACGTGTTAAAAACGGTCTCCACTGATAAATATCACACTTGCTAACTTGGAAATGAGGTCCTATGTCCAAAATCCTGAACCCTTTAATGACAACATGTGAATTTGCAGCGCAATTTCTAAATGCTGTGCATATGTTGTCAAATTTGATGTTTTCTTAAGTTGCGTCTGTTTTATCTGTCATGAGCATTCTCTCTCCCGGGCAACAACCTTAATTGATTCAACTCTCTGCCACTCTGCTCACTCTCTCTCTACTCTGCCTAACGAGCTCCACCTGGCTCCGCCCTGCTCTGCTCTTGTTACCTGGCCAGCTGCGCTGCATTTCCCACTCACCATCCTCACCTTGCCCCACTCTGCTCTAATTACTCTGCCAGCTGCACTGCATTTCTCCACTAACCTCTCCCAGTATATAAAGCCCTGTTTTTCAGCCAAGCCCTGTCAGATCGTCTTCAAACCTGTACCAGTAACCTGCCTGCCTGCCTGTCTACTCTCTGACTCCTACCTGTGATTCGGATCCTTTCTTGACTGCCTCCCTGTTCTACCGCCCCGGTTATCCCGACCCGCCTTCCGGATCTTCTCGATTACTCTCCGATCTTCAGCCCCCCCGGTAACTCGAATCTGCCTTCTGTCCCTCACCACGTTTAGTGCCTAGCCCTGGTCTGTACTACTGCCTGCTGTTCACCTTGCTGTTGTGTGTGTGTTCCCCTGAGCCCCGAGAACCCCTGACACCCCTGGCACTCCTAGCACCCCTGGAACCGGAACCTCCAAGACCTCACGTTTCTCTCACTCCTCTTCCCCCCTGAACCCTTCAATAAAAAGACTCTGAATTTGAACTTGCGCTCTTGGGTCGTCTTCTGTCCGTGACAGAACGATCTGACCATCATGGACCCAGCGCACTCCCTGACCACTATGGAGGAAGGGCCCGAGATGACTGCCCTACAGCGACTGGAACGCACTGAGGGAGACATCAATCGGATGGCTGGCGACATCGCTTCCCTTCTCCAGCTAGGCAACCAACAACAACAGCAATCCAACCAGCAGCAACAACAGTTCCAACTGCAGCAACAACTGCTAGCCCAAGCCCTGCAACTACTCTCAAACCCGGCTACTCCACCTGCACCCACCCCTGGTTCTTCTGTTCCTGTACCACCGGCAGTGCTGCCACCAGATCCCCACGCTCCTGAACCAAAGATTGGGAACCCGGAACGTTTCGATGGAGACCAAAAGCAAGTAAGACCATTCTTGAGCAGCTGCAGAATCCAGTTCGCACTACAGCCCAGGACCTTCTCAACGGAGGGAGCCAAGGTGGGGTATGTCATCACCCATCTCACCGGCCGAGCTCGGTTGTGGGGAACGGCGGAATTCGACCGGCAAACCCCAGCCTGTGCCTCCTTCAGTGCCTTTGAGGAGGAGATGTTAAAGGTCTTTGATCTAGGCTCGCCAACAGCCGAAGCGTCACAAGCTCTGCTCACCATCCGTCAGGGCAATCGGACAGTGGCAGACTTCTCCATTGACTTTCGTACCCTGGCCAGTCAAAGCTCGTTTAACTCAGAGGCACTGGTGCAAGCCTTCCTCCACAGCTTGGCGGACTATATCAAAGACGAGCTGGTTTCTCATGACCCGCCCTCAACGCTTGATGCCGCCATTGACCTTGCCGTCCGCATTGACCGCCGTATACAGACCCGGAGGAGGGAGAAGGGGCGCCTCAGTCAACCTGCCATCCGCACTCGGGTCGATACCTCCTCTGTCCAGCCCCTGCCTGTCAAGTCCCAAGGCCAACTCAATCAGCCTGAGGCCATGGAGATTGGTCGTGCCTCTCTGACTCCCGAGGAGCGTCGGCGCCGTCTAACCTCCAACCTTTGCCTCTACTGTGGTGGTGAAAGTCACCGTGGTCGCCACCTGTCCGGCAAAGGCCGCAGCTCACCAGGTGTAGGGGAGATCCGGGTGAGCTCAACAAGTCTTCAGTCTCCCTCCATCCGAAAACCCCTGCTTCATCTCCGCCTTCAGCTTTCCGACACGACTCATACGTTGGCCGCCCTTGTGGATTCTGGAGCCGAAGCAAACATCATGGACCCTGAGCTTGCACGGCAACTGGACGTGAACCATCATCAACTGGCACAACCCATTCCTGCACGAGCCCTGGATGGACATCATCTGGGCAAGGTCACTCACATCTCAGCCCCTGTGACAATTCTGCTGTCAGGAAACCACCAAGAGTCCATCCAGTTTCACCTTCTACACTCACCTGGCCAACCACTCATTCTCGGATACCCGTGGCTCTGTCAGCACAACCCCCACATCGACTGGGAGACAGGGACAGTCCGTTCGTGGGGAAGGAGTTGTCACCAGACCTGTTTAAGGGGGGCCACCCTGCCCGTTCACCGGGAAATATCTAGCGCTACCCCCGACATATCCAATGTTCCGACCTGTTACCACAGCCTGAAAGAGGTGTTCAACAAATCCAAGGCGACATCTCTACCCCCACACAGACCCTATGACTGCGCGATTGATCTCCTGCCTGGCACAGCACCTCCCAAGGGTCGTCTGTATTCACTGTCAGCCCCGGAAAGAAAGGCCATGGAAGACTACATTAATGACTCTCTTGCCGCCGGGATAATCAGACCGTCTTCTTCCCCCGCCGGAGCGGGATTCTTCTTCGTCGGTAAGAAGGACGGTTCTCTTCGTCCATGCATAGATTACCGGGGTCTGAACGACATCACTGTTAAGAATCGCTACCCACTGCCCTTACTTTCGTCTGCCTTCGAACTGCTGCAGGGAGCCACCGTATTCACGAAGCTGGACCTTCGCAATGCCTACCATCTGGTGCGGGTGAGAGAGGGAGACGAGTGGAAGACTGCGTTCAACACACCAACCGGCCACTATGAATACCTCGTCATGCCATTTGGCCTCACCAATGCCCCAGCAGTTTTTCAAGCCCTAGTGAATGATATCCTCAGGGACATGCTAAATACATTCGTGTTTGTGTACCTTGACGATATTTTAATATTCTCAAAGACTCTGTCAGAACACACGCACCATGTCCAGTTGGTCCTGCGCCGCCTGCTGGAGAACTCTCTTTTCGTGAAGGCAGAGAAGTGCGAGTTCCATGCCAAGACCGTTTCATTCCTGGGGTATGTGATCAACGAGGGCAGCATTCAGATGGATCTCATGAAGGTGTCGGCTGTCACGTCCTGGCCAGTCCCTGAGTCTCGGAAAAAGTTGCAACAGTTCCTGGGCTTTGCGAACTTTTATAGGAGGTTCATCCGAAACTATAGCACAGTGGCTGCACCACTCACGGCGCTAACCAGCACTAAACAGCCGTACCAATGGACAGCAGCTGCTGATAAGGCCTTCAATAGCCTCAAGACACGTTTCACTTCCGCTCCCATCCTCCAGATGCCAGATGCAGCAAGGCAGTTTGTGGTGGAGGTAGATGCTTCGGACGTGGGAGTGGGTGCAGTGCTTTCTCAGAGAGCAGCCGAGGATGGCAAGATGCACCCCTGTGCCTTCTACTCCCGTCGGCTAACCCCAGCCGAATGCAACTACGACATTGGGAACCGCGAGCTGCTGGCCGTCAAGCTCGCCCTTGAAGAATGGCGGCACTGGTTAGAGGGGTCAAAGGAACCATTCGTAGTGTGGACAGACCACAAAAACCTGGAGTATATCCAAACAGCCAGGAGGCTGAACTCCCGTCAACAGCGGTGGTCTCTGTTCTTTACCCGCTTCAATTTCACGCTCTCCTACCGGCCGGGATCTCGCAACATCAAACCTGATGCCCTTTCCCGGATGTTTCAGAAGGACGAGATCACCGCCATGCCAGCTCCCATTCTTCCCAGCCACTTTGTCGTAGCGGCCCTCACCTGGGAGATCGAGAAGCAGGTCATGGAGGCTCTTCGGAACCAGCCCGGCCCAAGCACCAGCGCCCCCAACCGTCTGTTTGTTCCAGCAAATCTCAGGTCACCTGTGATCCAGTGGGGGCACGAATCCCGTCTGGCCTGTCATCCCGGCATCACTCGCACCCTTCATATGGTCCGCCAGCGGTTCTGGTGGCGGCGGATGAGACGGGATGTCCAAGAATTCATCCGAGCTTGTCCCACTTGTAACCGAAACAAGACCCCCAACCAGCCTCCTGCTGGGTTGCTGCAACCCCTACTCGTACCCAAGCGGCCCTGGTCCCACGTTTCACTGGACTTTGTTACGGGTCTTCCGCCCTCTGACGGACACACAGTCATCCTTACCATTGTTGACCGCTTTAGTAAGATGACCCACTTCGTGCCTCTTCCTAAACTACCCTCTGCTAAGGAGACCGCCCAGGTGGTCCTGGAACATGTGTTTCGTATCCATGGCCTACCCCAGGATATAGTGTCAGACCGGGGGCCGCAATTCTCAGCAACCTTTTGGAAGGAGTTCTGTCATCTCCTTGGGGCCACCGCCAGCCTATCATCTAGATTCCACCCGCAGTCAAACGGCCAAACTGAACGCATGAACCAGGAGCTGGAGAAGGCACTGAGGTGCGTGGCCTCCCAAAATCCCCGGGCCTGGGCTCAACACCTGCTCTGGGTGGAATATGCCCATAATTCACTCACCAGTTCCGCCACCGGGCTCTCCCCCTTTCAGTGTGTCTACGGGTATCAACCCCCACTGTTTGCCAGCCAGGAAGCGGATGCCACCTGTCCGTCTGCCCTTGCGTATGCCCGCCGCTGCCGCCGCACTTGGGCCCAGGCTCGCACTATGCTCCTGAAGTCAGGAACCAGCTACGCCGTCGGTGCCAACCGACGGAGGGCCCCAGCACCTACTTACCGGATTGGTCAGAAGGTCTGGCTGTCTGCCCGGGATCTGCCGCTGCGGGTTGAATCACGAAAGCTGGCCCCTCGCTTCATTGGTCCTTTTCCTGTGCAGAAAGTCATCAGTCCAACGGCGGTTCGGCTTCAGTTGCCCACTTCCATGCGGGTCCATCCCACCTTCCACGTCTCCAAGGTCAAGCCGGTCCATGAAAGTCCCCTGGTCCCTGCGGCTCCGCCGCCGCCTCCTCCGCGCCTCTTAGATGGCGGTCCTGTCTTCACCGTCCGGCGGCTGCTCCGCTCTAGGCGACGGGGTAGGGGTCTCCAGTACCTCGTTGACTGGGAGGGATATGGTCCGGAGGAGAGGACCTGGATCCCGGCCAGGAGGATAGTGGACCGGACCCTCATCACTGACTTCCACCGACTACATCCTGATCAGCCTGCAATCCGTAGGGGCCGTCCCAGAGGGGTCCCTAGCCGTCCTGCCCGCCCGGCTTCCTGTCCTGTGCCTGACCCTGATCCTGTCTCAGTACCTGTCCTGTCTCCCGACCGTGACCCTCCAGCTCCTTCTGAGGATGAGGATGCTCACTCGGACCGCTCGGAGGAGTTCTGACCCGCCGCCTGCTCCCCTCCACCCTCCCGGCATGATGTTGTTCTTGGGACTTCTGGGGCCGTCCCTTAGGGGGGGGGTCCTGTCATGAGCATTCTCTCTCCCGGGCAACAACCTTAATTGATTCAACTCTCTGCCACTCTGCTCACTCTCTCTCTACTCTGCCTAACGAGCTCCACCTGGCTCCGCCCTGCTCTGCTCTTGTTACCTGGCCAGCTGCGCTGCATTTCCCACTCACCATCCTCACCTTGCCCCACTCTGCTCTAATTACTCTGCCAGCTGCACTGCATTTCTCCACTAACCTCTCCCAGTATATAAAGCCCTGTTTTTCAGCCAAGCCCTGTCAGATCGTCTTCAAACCTGTACCAGTAACCTGCCTGCCTGCCTGTCTACTCTCTGACTCCTACCTGTGATTCGGATCCTTTCTTGACTGCCTCCCTGTTCTACCGCCCCGGTTATCCCGACCCGCCTTCCGGATCTTCTCGATTACTCTCCGATCTTCAGCCCCCCCGGTAACTCGAATCTGCCTTCTGTCCCTCACCACGTTTAGTGCCTAACCCTGGTCTGTACTACTGCCTGCTGTTCACCTTGCTGTTGTGTGTGTGTTCCCCTGAGCCCCGAGAACCCCTGACACCCCTGGCACTCCTAGCACCCCTGGAACCGGAACCTCCAAGACCTCACGTTTCTCTCACTCCTCTTCCCCCCTGAACCCTTCAATAAAAAGACTCTGAATTTGAACTTGCGCTCTTGGGTCGTCTTCTGTCCGTGACATTATCTGCATGAGTTGTCATAAATTGCAGGGCGTTTGCACCCGTCGGCCACCGTACCTGGTCCCTCATTGGCTCTTACAGACATAATTTCGAAACATACCGGTACAAAATCAATAAGGAATGTTATTGCTGATTTCACACTGCAGCGACTCCCGGGCATTGGTGGCAGAAGATGTGTCAGAACAACCAGCATGGTATAGCACTTTTCATCTGAAAATTAAACAAAAACAGATTTAAGGTACAACAAATGTTTCCAAGTAGGATTAAATTGTTTCCATCAAACCCCAGAGAGGGTTAGTAGTAGTAGTAGTACAGTAGTAGCAATGCCTGAAAACATCAGAAATTGCAGTCGGAAGAATGTGTACATTTATGTACAGCAAAGGTAGGTCTACATACATTGTTTCCTGACCGTTGATGCTGTATATTGTCAGTTTGTAAAATGTAGGTTAAGTAGGAAGTAACATTAGGAATCCCTGATCAATGTAATTGGTTGGGTTGGACCAATAATTTCAATGTTAACCCAAAGTCAACCCCCGTCATGATGTTAGCATTGGACATGTTTCCCCAATCATGAGTCCCCAGACTACATTCACAAAGTAAATGAGTCTGTTTTAACCAGGCTATGTATGAGGTGCTTATCCATAATCAACCAACATGGATTACACTGAGAAAGGACTAATTCATATTATTGGTAAGTAGGAAATAAGGCAAGGGTTCCTATATTCTGAACTTAAAGCCCGTGTTGCAGGGTTAATTTTCCAACGAATTTGCACAATTTGCTTGTTGGTAATAAACATTTAAACTGTTATCCATTGTATTTGATGTTGTTGGGTATCACAAAACGGAATATAATACGAAAAAGCAGGTACTATTTCACAGCGTTTGAAGTGATTCTCCTTTCCCCCACAATGCATTGCATTACGTCACCTTGGGGAGGCTACAGACCAAAGCCCACCTTGAGACCCTTGAGAGTAACGAGAGAGGAGTAAAGAGAGACGAGTAAGGGATTGTTCAGCAGTAGATAGCGCAGATTATAGATAAATAGATAGTCTATAGATAGCCTAGATATGTATATAGACAGGTAGATAGATAGCTATAGATCAGGGGTCGGCAACCTATGGCACGCGTGCCACGGGTGGCACGCCGCGGAATAAACACTGACACACTGGCACCTTAGTATTATTACGATACTCACTTTATCTGTCCCGTTTAAAAAATAAAAGCATCTGCCTCTTTGTCTGTGAGCGTTTGACTGCCGGCACTAGGACCCGGAGGACACCACTGCGTGGATTTGCGTTAAATTGCAGGCGCGCAAATTTCAGATCAAAGTGTGTGACGTGACCTAAGCGCCCTGTCCGCTGTCTTCGTGCTGACTGAATGACAGAGCATGATATTGTGAACAATGGCAACGCCGGCTGCTGAAAAGGCTAAAACTAGGCCATTCCAGTCCTGCTGGACACAAGAGTTTGGTTTTGTATTTGTGAAGGACCGTGCTGTGTGCACTTTATGCTGTGAGAATGTTGTGTGCAGAACTTCAAGTGTTAAGCGTCATTTTGAGACGAAGCACGAGAAGACCTTCAAAGATCAAGCAGACAAAGTAGAGTCAATTAAACGTGCTGTGTCCAGATATGGAAAACAAGCTAGCTCCTTCAAGGTTTTTACCACTGCTAAAAATCACGGGACAGAAGCAAGCTATCGCATTGCGCATTGCATTGCAAAGCATGGGAAGCCGTTTACGGATGGCGAATTTATTAAGGAGGCTTTTCTCAGTTGCTCAGATGTTCTTTTTGAAAGCTTGCCAAATAAAGAAACCATCAAGTCACGAATAAAGGACATTCCCACGTCAGCTAGAAGTGTTCAGCGACGTACTGATGAAATGGCTGAAAATGTCAGAGCTCAGCAAACAGCTGGATTAAAAGATGCTGCGGTATTTAGCATTGCACTTGATGAAAGCGTGGATGTGAATGACATCCCGCGTTTGGCAGTCATGGCAAGGTACTGTGATTCAACTGTCAGAGAGGAACTATGCTGCGTGAAGCCAATGCCTGACACTACAAAAGGTGAAGACGTGGCCAAGGCATTAATTGAACATTTTGAAGAACGAGGGATTAACATCAGAAAAGTGTTTGCAGTGACCACAGACGGCGCCCCCGCTATGGTTGGGAGACACAAGGGAGCTGTCAAACTGATTGAAGAAAAAGTCGGCCACCCCATCATGAAACTCCACTGCATAATACATCAGGAAAATCTGTGCGCAAAAATGTCAAATTCGGATCTCAATGAAGTTTCAGTCCCTGCTCGAGGAGCTGGACAGCGAATATACAGATCTGCCTCTCCACTCAGCAGTGAGATGGCTGAGTTGCGGAAAAGTTCTGGAGCGATTTGTCAGCTGCTTTGATGCTATCAAGGCCTTTCTGAATGAAAAGGGCCAAAAATATCCAGAACTGGAGGACGAGAAGTGGATTGTGAAACTTATGTTTCTGGCGGACATTACGGGACATCTGAACGTGCTCAATCTCAGACTGCAAGGTGCAGGACAAACTGTTTTGGACATGTATGAGACATGGACGGCTTTTGTCGGTAAGCTGGCAGTATTCTCAGATGACATTTCCACCTCCACGTTCCGCTACTTCCGACACCTGAGAGAGCTGTCCTCCCTGCGCAACATCAGCACCGCTGAAATAACCACGTACATGCGTGTGCTGGAGGCGGAGTTCACCACGCGATTTGTGGATTTTAACCCTTTAGGCGCCAGAGGTTTTTTCCTGAAATGATCAATTTTGACATCTTCATTTCAAAAGGCTATATCTTAAAAGTGATAAGAGATAGAGACTTTCTGTAAATTAGAGAAATATTAAGGATGACCCAAAGTGTATGTAGAGATTAAATGTTTATATCTAATTTGCATATTATGACGTCATATGGTGGCGGCCATCTTGGATTATAGAATTTTCATGAAAAGTTGCATGTTTGAATGATAAAATGCACCACTTCTTTCCCCCCAAAATGTCCCTCACCTTCTGTATGCTATATTGCACAATACTGAATGCTCAGGTAAATAGTAAGTAGTGAACAAACTGTGTAAATCATTACTAATAAATGGCAGAAACAAACCAAATGCATGTAGCGGTAGACTGGCCTTTTGCTGTAGAGATTTTCCATTTACTATATACAGTAGGCACTCTGATTCCATGTATGGGGCACATATATATTATTCAGATGACACACAAACACAAGTAGACAAGACCTGTTTAGTTCAAAAGCTCATTTGCCACGGCAAGGCACAGATCAGGAGTGAGATGACGAGACAAGACAAGAGACAATGTTAGTATTTTTTTTCTTTTTGTTGTTTTTGTTGATGTTTTTTTGTTTTTTTTCTTAGCTGACAAAGACACACACATCACAAGGACATGAACACACAAAAAGGAACACATAGTGTACTGTATGTCCTAAATGATCAGGGAAGTAGATAGCAAATCAACAGTGTAAATCATTACTAAATGGCTGACTTTTTTTTTTTTTATGTAGCAGGCCTTTTGCTGTAGAGATAATGACTCCCTATCCCTATCCATACAGGGCCGGCATTCCCATCATCTTGTGATAGACTATGCATGACCTAATGTGTGTGTGTGTGTGGGAGAGGGAGAGAGCGTGTCACCACCTCCACCATGCGAGCAGCATGGCCAGATCTGCCTCGCGCGCGCCGAGTGGAGAGAATTTGCGCAGCTCGGACTAGGCCTACTGTCATTCTCATTGCGACTCCCCACACTGCCACTACGTTCCCCCCTAACTGTCCTATGAGCACTTCGACCTCGTCTAACATACCCAGTGGCATTAGACAAAGGCTCCACCACGTTACTGTCGCCGCGATTGTGGAGAGGCACACGTTCAGAAGACAGAAGCTAGCGCTATGGATATTAGGCTACCTCCAGCCTCGTTCGCCACACCACTAACACCCTGCTAACTTCCCGATGAACACTCCGAACCCGTGAAACATTATTCCCACCAGTGACATTGGGCAAACGATTCAACGTTTGTGCTTGGTGTAAGCTAAACTATGGAGTAAACTCTCACTTTGTCCAGCTGCATCATTGCAAGGCAGGGACGCATCTGAAGCCTCACTAAACGAATCACCGTCATTTTCTGAAGGCAGATATTCCCCTTCAGAATCAGGGTCCGCGAATAGAAGACCCAACACTTCATTTCAGGTAAACTTTTTTGATGCCATTAGACGATAATCTAATGCAAATACTCGCTGACGTTGACAATATCGCTCTGACAAAATGGCTCACACGCACACTAGCTCCGGTATTTCATGCACTGATTCAATGCGCTGTAGCTAGAAACTTTTGTCTAAAGCGTGTCCTTTTTTCGACTCGGGGATGACGTATGACATGTCTGCCATCTAGTGGAGTGGAAGTCGAACGAAATATGACACCCTATTTGACTAAATCGGCCGTTTTATTCAGTACCGCATCTTGTCGACTATAGTCGCCTGTGGCGCCTAGAGGGTTAAAATGTACGGACCAATGTTCTCTATCTTGATCAAGCCCGACAGCTTTGATAGACTTGATTTGGATGCCACTCTGATCGACTGGATGGATACAGAGGATATGGAAATGCAGCTGATTGAGCTGAAGAGCTCAACACTGTGGGTGACCAAGTTTGCAGAGCTCAGAAAACAGTTGGAAGCCACACCAGTGAAAGATCACGGAGCCCACATCCTCACCTGCTGGGCATCTACACCTGAGAAATTCAGCTGTCTCAGGGGCATTGCACTGGCGCTGCTGTCAGTCTTCGGGTCAACATATCTCTGTGAGCAGGTGTTCTCACACATGAAACATGTGCTCAGCCCCACCCGCAGTCGGTTAACAACGGAGCACTCTGAGGCCTGTTTGCAACTCAAAGTAACTAACTACAAGCCCCAGATCACAGAGCTAAGTCAAGCAAAGCAGGGCCAGGGATCACACTGACTGTCTGGTAGGCAACTGATAATTTGATGTTGCCTCAGCCTACACTAGTTTTCGTTTAAATGTGTAGGCTAGCTGTTTTTCAGTCTTTGAAATGTTGATGTGGCTATTTTGTTAAGAATACAGATACTGTTATTGTTGAGAATAAAATTCCAGGTATATTGGAAATGTTTTTGTATTTTGTGTCATAATTTAACTTTGCGTTATCGTTGATAATGGCACACTAGATGAGAAGAAAATTTCAAACTGGCACTCCATGTTACAAAGGTTGCCGACCCCTGCTATAGATCATGTCTTCTGCTGGTCACGGGGGGAGCTCCTCGGCCAGCGGCCAAAATGCACTCGCTTCCCTAGTTACTGCAGCTCTCCACCACAGTTTCCATCTGGACGGCACAGCCCACACAAGCACCTGCAAAACTGCGACTTCCCCATATTATCTCCCTCTTTGGTAAGCCGTACCCTGACGATGTCAATGGCAATCAATCACGAGCAGTAGTTATCGAAAATATTCATGCTGAAGACATGACCAGCCTAATCGGCGGCGGCTAGAAGCTAAGTTTGCAACAACAGGGGTGGCTCACAGGTGGGACTGGAAAGTTAGCCCATAGCTAGCTATCATGATGCTTTATATTCTGATCTTCTGACTAAGTTTGCCCGGTAGCCTACTTATCTGAACTAACGACATGATCACTATCACTAGATATAAAGAAAATGTTGACTTTCACTCGGTGCTGTTCACTGACAGTAACAAAAAAAGTGTCGTAACGTTATAAGCATAATGCATTGAACTGAATAGGTGCATTATGTAGCCTCATAATGAGGCCTCTCAAATTCAGAAAATTGCATTAAACTAAAATCGGAAGACATTGTTATCTTTGTTAGACCATAGGGTTGTTGTCATATAAATGCTGTAACGAAATTCGAAGTCTAAATATACAAACTTTATGTTGAAAGTGTAACCGCGACCGTTTCCCATAGGAATGAATGTAAAACATACCCTCCAAAACGAGACCTGAAATTCAGAAAAAAATCCCGAAATTCAGAAAAAAATACTAAATTGATATCAGGCACCGTTATTACCGTTGGTAGATCATAGGGTAGCTGTGATATAAATGCTGTGACGAAATTCGAAGTGTAAATATACAAACTTTATGTTGAAAGTGTAACCACGATGTCCATTGAAATGCATTGAAATGAATGAAGCGCAGATCATGTAGTCCCCAAAGTGACGTTATCACCTAATTGCGTAAAAAAACCCCGCTAATGCTAAAAACAACAAAAACTGGCATTTAACACCATTTGGAGACATTTTTAAAAATGATATACATATATTTAGTGCTTTATGTAACCATTAATCAACAGCGGTTTTTAACCTGCAACACAGGCTTTAACCTTTGACATATTGCATGCCATATCATTACACACATTCACACACACCACCACATACCATCTGTCTGGTCTTCCATCCCCTCTGTAAGTGATGCAACACCACCTTTTTCCAAGGCAGCAACTGCTCTCAGCTTTGGAATGATGCTCGCTTCCCATTTCCTGATGAATTGGTCTGTCTTTCCAGCTTTATGAAAGTAGAGGGAAAGATGACTTTTAACATAAAAATACTATTATGTTCCGTATAGAGCCCAGATGCCCATTTAATTCAACTGAATGTAAGGCAACTAATAACACCTTGAAAGACAAACATGTGTTGATAACATGGTTACAACATGGTATTTTATTTATGTATTGGAGTTTCAAAATGAACTGTAATTTCATTTATGGTTACTTGGTACAGTACATGGAACAATACACACATGAGCAATGCATTTACAGTTAATAAATAAAATACCTGTATTTGACAGGCCGTAACGTTACACAACCCCCTTCACTTTACAAAAATGGTTAGCCAAGTAAAAATGTTCGTATGATTTCAATGGTACTGTGTGGTGACAAGCTGACAACAACATAACAAGGCCTATTTACCAGTAATTTGCCAGTAATAGGCACGCGAGACGAAGCAGTCATCGCTAAGTTCCCTCTCTCATGAATGCATGTTCATGTAGATTCGAACATGTCTGCCGCTGACCCAGTAGCAGCTAACGGTTGAAATGTCTGCAGTGCCCACATTAACCTTTATGGCACACTTCCAACACTGTCTATATCGATAAATAACCTAAATACTAAATTCATGGCGCAGTGTTATTTTGTCTGGCCTCATTAACGCTAACGTTAACTTTAAATAATAATGTTGACATTCATATAGATGCTAACGCTTACTTTGCCCAGTCTGCTAACTTTAAGTTAAGGTAATGGTTAGGGCTAACGTTAAACTAACGTTATCCGTTAGCATTCCTTAACATGCAATATCATTCTAGCAATGGGAAAATAAGCTACGGAGAGCTATTTATTGCCAAATAATGCTAAATCTTGAAATATGGTTCTGTACCTTGCCATTTCCTTTTCAAAACTCGATGTAGCCCAACTGTTATCGTTAATGTAACTTTAAAGTTATCCGTATGTTCACAGAAGCTAGCTAGTTGCTATCCATACTTCGATACAAGACTAACGTTACTGGTACCAACCATGAGCCAGCTAACATTAGACTCATTACAAACTTATCTTATACATATCTGAAGGTTATTTTTGTTATTATCAGCTCGCTGAGAAATGTAAACGCTACAACATAATACAAAAATACTTACATCGGTCTCCAAGTCTGACTGCATCTTTACTCCAACGCTGGTCAGAGTGAGTGAAAAGGGCGGATGGAAACAGCATTTCAAAAAGACAGTTGCATGACGTGATTGGTCAACACAGAAACAGCCGTTAATCTCGTAATTTGACATTAAGATAGGTTTGTTTTCTTCATGATTTTTATTAGTCGTAGAGCGTTTCATAGGTACCAGATAAAATATGTGTATTTATTTTCTCTGCAAACACAAATGCTGTTCCATCAGTGAATAACACATGTATGGTGTCACTTTATCCAGAGCCGGAAATTATAAAAAAAATACACATTGTGTGCTAAAATCTACACAACATGTGTCAAAATGCTATCTACACAGTCACATGTGTTGTTTTTTGACACATCCCTTTTTGCAGTGTAATATGGGATATTCTACGGGAAAATATTAAAATGGCAAGACAGCGGGGAAACGTTAAAATGATAAACCCGGAAAAAGTTGGCATGTTAGGTATTTTTCGGTCCCTGTGATTATTTGTGAAATTGTGCAAACGGCCTTTTCAAGTCATTTGAGAAGGAAGGAGTGTAAGCTCCCAAATTGACGCTCGTCTGAGAAATTGAGTTTTGGATAATGTTCAGCTTCGGCAGCTTTACAATGGCTGAGGAAGCCTAGAGACGAGTCCATAGCAACAAGTTCATGTGTTGAATTTGTTATTACCCAGTGTGCTTTGTTGAATGGTCTCAATGCTTTATTGTTTTATTTCATGTGAATACTTACTAGAGGAGTAACTTTTCTCGTTAGGCTAATGCAGTTGCAGGAAGTGTGCATTTAGTTTCCATGCTTATTGTGTTTCCACAACAATGTTAGTGAGTAAATCTACTGAAATGGCCACCATCTTGGTGAAGTGTGATGTGTAAGATCAGAAAGCGAGGTTGGTTTAAGGGCGGTAGCATAAGTTGATGTGCTTTCATAGCGCGTAAGAGCGTGGGCGGAAGACATCGACAATTAGCCAGGGAGGGTCATGTCATTTTTGAAAATGCTGCTGGAGGGTCGTTGGAAATTAAATAGCAGACAGGGGAGGGTCATGCTACTTTTGATGGAAGTACTCAAAATCCCTCCGGTGATCCCGTTTATAAATAACGAACGGTCCCTAAGGGATAATCTATTGTCCACCGGTGTTGTGTGCCTCGCTCGCGTTGCTCACCACAGCTGCAGGAGTTGTCAAACATTTACAAACAAGTTGTTTTAGACGGATTTGAAGTCCTTTCATATCTATCCCATGATCATTACACTACAACCACTCGTACAAAAATACATGTAAAATAAAGGCTATAAATTTGCACACTTTATAGCATTAAAATGGATTCGTACCAAATATGTACACATATGAATCAGACCGACCTATTCAGCGCATTATCTCTATGAGCCACTCCAATTCTCTGAAAACCGTCATCAAATTACCTATGAATTAACCACGCAAGCAACAACACTCTGTCAACATTTTGTCTTGCATTAGGTGACACAAATGGTATTGCCTTTATCTCTCCTTGTCTGAGCGACTACCAGGCCTATGGTTTTGAAAAGTCAAATGTTCCCTGACAAAGATATTCGAAAATTAAGAATGTTTATTGACTTGGAAAAATACGCACATTTTTGCAAACTCCCTTCATTCAACCCTTGAAGACATCGCGGTCTAGTGCGCTAAAATGTAGATCGTTTCTTCTCTCGTACCATTTAATTTCTAAGAATGTAGGTCTACTAGGCCTACAATAACGTCATCACCAACATCTTTTATTTTTATTTGATCAACCACAAAGAGTAGCATACTGTGTACAGTGCACTGACGGCCGTATAGCAGCCTAAGGTAACCAGAGGGGTATTTCAACCTACACTCTAAGAAGTAATGTGTCAAAAATGACACAAATTGTGTAGAATTTCACTACTCAGGGATGACACATTTTGTGTCAATTTCAACTTAACACATTAGATGTGTCACATATATTGTGACACAGTAATGTGTCATTCCGACACACTGTGTGTCAGTAAAGTGTAATAGTTTTAAACACATATATGTGTCATTTATGCATATTAGAAGGCTAATTTATTTCAGTATTAACCCACTGGTATTCACAAATGAAGTTGAGAATAAGCAGTATATGTAGATTATTAGTTTATTATGACATGCCACAATCCTTCAACATCAACACAACATACATCAGTACAATTATACATTCTTATATTTAAAAATACAGTTCATCTGAATAAAACATCTTTGAATCATATCAGGAGACATAAAGAGACAAATGAAGAGGTTAAACCTTCTTGTATCTAGGGTTAATATACAGTTTATCTGAGCAGAAGTCTTTAACAATATCAAGTGGCCTAAAATGAAGTAAATCCTTTAAGGTAACAATTTTGTATTCTTTTGTCGCTTTAACAACATATGCATAGAAATGGTAATCAAAATACAGAAAATTAAGTAAATTAATAATCATTAAAAAGGTCTGCTTGTTTGGTATGAGGTGAATAACTTCACAAAGCTTCCAAAGAGAGCACAGACCCTGTTCTGTACTCTTGCCCATTTGAGCTGATCATATGCGTCACTTAAACATTGCATCGTCATCGTCAACTCTTGTTCAAAGGCTGCCTTAAGCCCATCAAGAATACTTTCTGAATGTTGAAGTCACAGAATCTTGTAATTCACTAACAGTTGATTCCATTAATTGTTAAAACATAACAAAACATAGTTAACAGTTCTGGTAACAGCAGCGAAATTAACATTTGACCCAGAATACTTTTGCAACAAATGATGCTGTAGCACTCTTTGGGGTGGCTGCAGACGTTTCGGGCTCAGCTATGCCATCCTTAACAATGTTATCCTCAACAATGTTATCCTCGGTGGGGATCTCAAGAGTTGCTTTGGGGGTAGTGATTTCAAAATGGGTTGGATGAGGTTCATCTTCAGAGGTTTGTGTAATCTTGTGGTCTCTACTTAGGTGTTTGGAAAATGAATTCATACAGTGATATGTTTTTGGGCAGCCATCTTGGCTACAAGTCAGAGTGAAGTTGGGGTGGATACGACCCAAAACAGCTTGAGTTACAGACCCAAAACAGCTTGAACAGTTTGTCTACAGTGCCGGTGAGATCTTCCTGAAGGGGAATGATGACCTTATCATTCTTGCCAACGATGACGTACTGCTGAATTGCATCCTTGAAGCTGCCAATGAATAGGAGTTGTGGCTGAGAGGCGTGGCATTCAGAGTCATCATTAGAACAGAGGGATGAGATGCTAGTTCCAGTCTGAAAGGGAAAAAATGGAACAGGATATGAAGAAATTGTCCAACAAAATTGTAGTGTTGGGAAACTGGTGCAATGAGTCAACATTAATTCAGCAATATGGACTTTCCATATCACACCTGCATATTGTATTAAAGGTACAAATTTGACCAAAATATATGCATTTATTGAATCGATTTTTTAACATACCACTATTCAACAAAAATGTCAAACTTAATTTAACTGGTCTGGTAATTGGCTGCTATCCGAATGCTGGCCACTGAATTGTTACCAGCATTGCATTTCTTGTCCACAATGCATGGTCAAGAACAAGTTATATGAATAACTAGGATATGGAGAACGCCAAAATTGCTTTGGATTATGTAACAATTCATGAATATCTACAATAGCACAACAAACTTTTTATAGGATAATTTTGGAGCAAAAGCAGGTCAAGGTCACCACAGGTCAACTCCTGCTAGATAAATAATCAAATTCCAAATCTTTTCAGGAACGGTGTACATTAGTATTAAAACAAAACCATCAAACCTTACCGGTACAAAGTCAATAAGGTGTGTGATGGCCGACTTGACACTGCACCGGCTGGATGCGATTGGGGAGAAGATGGGTCAGAATTTG
The DNA here is from genome assembly GCF_018492685.1 of Alosa sapidissima. Lineage (NCBI taxonomy): Eukaryota > Metazoa > Chordata > Actinopteri > Clupeiformes > Clupeidae > Alosa > Alosa sapidissima. The sequence continues at coordinate 35,851,178 of NC_055958.1, read as the reverse complement.
TAGGATTTTGTAGCTCTTCTCATCTGCAAATGAAAAATTAAGCACACAATCATAAATTCAAATCAAGACATTGAAAGCTTTAAAAACAGTTCCTAGTAACTGTTTTGAGGATCCACTTATCCAACATGTTAAGATGCTGAAAATTTCTGAAAGTTTACCATCTGTTAGGTCATTCATTCCCTCAGTGAGCGATGCGATTTCATGTTTCTCCTTTACTGCAACTGCGGTCAGCTGTGGGATGACTATGGCTTCCCATCTGCTGAGGAAGAAATCTCCCTTTCCCTTGAACAAAGTGTTGAACTCTGAATCAAACTTTAACAGAAAAACAAAACAATTGTTTTGGTATGATTGAAGACAAATTCAAAGGAACAGCTACAATCAGTACAATCCGTGGGGAAGGGCGTTACAAGGTAACTGAGGCATGTCAGTAACTAGTATTTTAATGCATTAATGTCTTCATCAGCATGAATGTATTGTACCAACAGCTGAAATATCAAAGTTGATGACGATTTACTTTTTTGGAATCGGTGAAAAACCCTGTCACTCCAGTCAATGTAGGGAAGCAGCAGTTTTGAGCTCCCCAAAAGTCGCTCACTTTCAAAACATTTTTAGTTAGAAGGTTAGCTTAGTTAGATAGTAGATTTTAGTTAAGATAGTTGTTGCTTTTCAGTTCTGCTGCCATAGTGTTTTCTGGTGGAAATTGGCCTTCTGTAATGTTTTGGTAAAAGTTATTGGTTTCAGTTGATCTTCAAACTATTACTCAAATGTATAAAATACTTACAAATCCTTGTCCTTTCCTGTCCACCTGAACTTTCAGGCATGGAAAAGTGGTAATGATGTTACTCGCCAGGGCTACCTTTTCTTTATAAGATGGATAACTACAAAAAAATCCCAAATAAATATGTCATGTGTTGCTATTATTAGTTATTTTAGTTGTTTTTAAAAACAAACTCCACACAATGCTCTGTCTGAAACTGAACAAAATGATTTAACTTGCAGACATACAAACAACAACTTTCTATGCATAGTCTACTCACAATCCAAGCCTCTCCACAGGGCCCTCGGAAGTCTACCAATGAAGTGTGGAGCTACTTTGAGCCTCGTAAATGGTGTAAAACAGTGATTTATTTGCATGGCTAGGCCGATGCCCAAGGAACCCCCTTTGAAAACCTGTTGGTGGCATCGGCTAACTAGCGCCAGAGTGCAGGGGACAAGCCAAAATGAGCTATGAGACAAAAGCTCACACTCGGTATCATGTTTCAACACACTTTAGGTCAATATCACACCGAACTTCTCCTTTAATGCCATCTAAATGGAAATGTGAAGCAGTGTGGGTAAATGGACAATAGGACTAATTTTACAGAAATGGACACTTACCTGAACATGACAGGCCATTCCATTGTCAGCTTGAGAGTTGGTTGATTCACAAAGGTAAATCTGGAATTTATCCAAGTTGCTTATACAAACATTTGAGTCAACATCAATGAATTCAGCTAAATCTGCATCAAATTCCACTTTCTTGAACACTGTTGCCAGAATTTTGAATGTTTCTTCATGATCCATGCCCTGGAAATACAAGACAGACATTATTAAATTACAGAAGCATGATTATTATGTCTATAGGCCTCAGTAGAGTAGTGGCTAACATTATTCACAAAAAAGTTTGTGAAAACATGCACATGAGATTACTGCTTTAATAATGTAAATACCAGTACCACAATACCAGTTTTTGTGAATGGTAAATGGCGGATCAGATAGGCGTAAATCACTAATCTGGAGATCTTTAACAGGAAGACTATGGCTACAATAGCTTTGGACCACGTTATATTCTAATTTGACCATACAATAGTCAATGCTAGACAATGTATTATATAGTCTGCTCTGTTTTTATGGAAGCTGCATAAATCCACGTTCTATTAAGTGTCGTTTCATCATTAATAGCCTTCCATTAGGTTGAATCATAACTTTGCTACCAACTGGGATGAGTCACGATCTTCGAATATTCAAACTGCGTGCTAAATTCGATCTTAAAATAACTTTTTTGAATATTGTTATTTTCGTGCAGTTCCAATGTGTTAGGCTACAGGCTACATAATTCACCCCGCGCAAACTGTCACAGATCGCGCAGCAGGGTAGCATCTAGGCTGCATTGTGTAAGCTACATAGTAAACAAACAGAAGAGCATTGTCATGACCTCGTGACCGTAAACTCTGCAGCCTATTAGCCTAATCGCTAAAGATGAAATAGACCAATTTCACAGTGTCCAGGTGTCCGGCCTCATTGATGTTAATGATACCTTAATTGGCAGGGTAAAACTTCTTCCTGTTTCTGTCTTTCCTGTGGACTTTTCTTTTGCTGTCTATGGGACAGTGCTCTTCCACAGGAAGTTGATTTACACAGCGGCCCCATCTTGTGAAATGGGCTAATTGGCCTTCCTTTACGTCATTGTGAGATCCCCCCCCCCACACACACAGTTTCGAATGATATTCGACTTTTGCTCCTCGTTTATCAAATGGCATTTTTGGCAGAAATTCACATCCCTACTATCAACGTTATGGAGTGGTCTGTTTCTCTCACGCAGACATGCACATTCATGCATTGAATGAAAGCTCACACCAGCACTTAATTTAATACCTCTATGTTTGATGACACCAAATTAGCAAGTATTTCCTACTGATTGAAGAAACGTTTTTTTTTCTGTTGGTCCACGGTTCCTTGATCAAAATGGAACGAGACGAAATGTGGAACTGTATGATGCAATGTTCATTTTCGAGCTCAAAATGTTGGCAACAAATTATTTCAAACTTGGACCACTTTTGTGATCTTAGTGACATCAAGCCAAATACAATACCATAAGTCATCCCGTTATGAATATATGAACATGGTACGCTAGAACTATGAGAAAATTTGCAACAATCTCAATTTAAGACAGCTAACACAAACATTTAGCTAAATCACTAGCCACTAGCTGCTAACCTAGACTAATAGGCACCCACCAGCCCAGCACTAAACTCAGAGCGTGGTAATCAAAATATACCACGGATATTTCAGGCAGTAAAAGCCCGGTAAGAACCAAACTAGATTTTGTTCGAATCTACACACCTATCGCTACTGAAAAATTTATGGTTCATTTAGCAAATGTTATTTTCAAGTATTAAAAACATCGTTGTTTTAGAATTTTCGGACGAAATGGTTGGTCATTAGCACGTTTACGATAACGTCTAGCCTTAAAGTAAAGTGCACAGCAAGCGCTAGCTGCTAGCAAACTTAATGATAGTTAGATATTTTTCAAAATAGAATTCAAGATCTAACCTACATCAAAGTGAAGTTGTTCACTCACCACCTCAAGAGGGTCTATCCTGAGACTGGAGCTATTGAAAAATCTGGTACCACAAGCATAGAGAGGACAACTGTCTATAATAATACTCATCTTGTGTCATTATCAACACATTATGTGTTAAAACAGCCTTGACACAATAAATGTGTAAGAAAAATGACACTTTACTTCTTAGAGTGTAGATAAGGGATTAAACTGGGATTTTTTGGTTATCCTGGATGAATTTAGCCTTGACTTGGCACATAAGTTACCATGGGAATTTATTCTCTGCACCTAGCCTGTGGGGTGTACTACGAATCCCGATTAGTGGGTTAGCGAGGTATGTTGCGCTCAAAGCCAGGCTATGCTGTGACACGAAAGTGGATCTGTTTTAGTGTCGCTATATCACCATGGTATCTTATGCTGTCAACCAAACCTGGTCGGGAGGAGGTTATGTGCTAAATTATAGCTCAAATCGTGTAATCTACCGCACACTGACCAATCAATTGTCTTAAAAACGAAGTTATCTCACGTGTAGGATTCTGTCATAAATCTTAAAGGTGGAGCTCCGCCTCTACTAACATTTTGGATCTCGAATGCGCTTTAATAGGGCTGTGCGTGCAAATATCCCACTATGGACGTGCATACCACACAACAACTGATAACAATTGATTTATTTGATGTTATAGGTTAGACACAAAAAACCACCCCAGTGTAGATTAAGCTATCGCTCATGAATGCGGAAGTAATTGTTTTTAAATAGAGGCGGTCTTGTGCGTCTCCACGTTACACGATTGGCCAAAGTCATCCCAACACGAGAACGCGCACGTAGACGTATTTTCTGCGTCTTTTTTATTCCAACCGTGAGTTCTTTGGGGCAGAAACGAGAACGCGCACACATCCTGGATTACTTACACCTGGCTTGACATAGTCGCTCCTACTGATCCTGGATTGGCGTTAGTGAAATGAGTTGAGCTAGGATGACCAGACAAAGCTATGTCAAACCTCGCTTTATCACTTATCTTGGATGTCTTAATTCTGCCTTTGTGAAATACCCCTCAGTTGTTTTAGGTGAAGGGCAACCACTTGTTTCAGATAGCCTGGACAACATGTTACCTGGGTGTTGCCTACGTTATTAATTGATGGTAGCCTACAGTAGTTAATTGTATCGCGTAACGGCCAGGTATTAGTTGGCTCAAGGAGTAGGGAATCAGGCTGGAGAGAGTCATGCATGTGTTGCTTTTGCAGGATCGAATCCAGTTTAATGCTAGTTTTCAAAACATATATTTTTTTACATGTCTTTTGTCCGAGTGGCTGTAATGTAGGCTAGCCGAGCGCTCATGGCGTATATATGAAAAGCGACTTCAAACCGCCTAAAACAACTTGTTTGTGAATGTCTGACAACTGCTGCAGCACATGCACGCGCAAGGAAACCAGTAGGTGGAGAAACCAGAAGGCACACAACACCGGTAATTATCAGAAAATAAGCAAAACATAGGCCCGAACGTTGGGAAGGCACATGAATGGAACTTTCCGCAGGACTCTGAAGCGAATGCAGAAGTGCCGTTCACCCGGTTACGAGTTGATGAACCACTGAAACGATTTTGGAAACATTATTTTAGGGTACAAAAACTCTTTGGTGTTGCTTTAAAGTCGACATGACATTTCAACTTTAGGCCTATTCTCGAAATGTCGAGTTTAATCTCGTCATGGCAAAAATATTTTTTCCTTGTGTGGCCATAATAGGCTACTCCGTCGTAGATTTTGCCATCTGTGTTTCTGTTGCATGCATTTTCTATTGGTAGGCCTAGACTAATTTCAGATAGGGGTCGGCAACCCGCGGCTCCGCATGCGGCTCTTTGATCCCTCTGATGCGGCTCAGCTTTTGAAAATAATTAAAAAGTATTTAATTAAAATGTAGGCTATTTTATTTTAGTTTGTTCATTTTCAAAATGTAGCCTAATATTGTAGTCTATCTGAGTAATTTATATAACTCTGCCGTACAAAGGCTAAGAGCAGTATCTGCACTTTTTCAAAAAAAAAAATTTTGCACAAATAAGAAGTACATGGTCTGCTCTTCAATCTGTTAAAATTTCATATGGCTACCTAATACATTTCTTAGCTAAATTTACATTTTATTTTGCAGTTTGTATAGAAAAGTAGAGTGAAACCAAGGAGGCAGAGTGCAGTATCTGCCCTTATTGCCTTGATTTCACTTGCCATTACTGCATTCTGCCTTTGTTCCACTTGCCCTTACTCTAATAGGGTGTGTGTGTGTGTGTGTGCGCATGAACACAGGGACAGACTGGGACTAGACTAGACTAGACTAGCCCAGAAAAGGCTTTCTTCTAAAAAGGCATACCATTCACACTCACATACACATTAGGTGTCTATCATGATACAGTCTTACAATATTAAATGCCAGTGAAAGTATCATATTCAAAATAGTCAGTCAGATTTTACAAAAAGTAATTAACATATACTTTGACAAATATAAGCAGCAGTGTGCAAAGGTGTCAAAGTAGGGATGTCCGATATTGTCTTTTTTGCCGATATCCGATATGCCGATATTGTCCAACTCTCAATTTTCGATTCCGATATCAGCCGATACCGATGCCGATATGTGGGTTATTTTTCCTCAAAACTAATTTAGGTAACATCACATATCTCCTGTTGTGGAATTAACACAACATGCTTAATGTTATTGTGATGCCCCACTGGATGCATTCTTGAATGCAACAAGGCTTTCCAAATGTTAAAATTGTCTGTGCAAAATAAGAAAAATACTTCAACTTAATTTAGGGAAAAAGTGCCATGTTTTTTTTTTTTTTTTAATTGTCTCAAACAACAGTTTGGATTACACTCTCCCTGAGATAATCTTGACAATGCCCACAACAAATAGGGCAAATTTGACTTCTTCACAAATTATAAAACATTGTACCTGAACAACTATGTGCAACATAGCAGAATGTAAAGCCAACTAAAGTAACAGGCATAGTGTATGACAGGCTACCCTTTTTCTGTGTTAAATGAGCCTGCATTTGTAGGATGCTTCATGAACTGTTTCTTTAACTAAAACTCAATCACCTTAATTGAATGAATGCACAAATATGAGTCAATTACAATGTGGCAACTATACTGCACAATTTTGAAAACATTTGTTTGAGCTACAAAAAATACTTCAGGCTTGAGGTTAAGTACAAAAAACGAAACATTTTAAGGTGTACAAATCTAAGCAGCCTGTGTCCCTAGCCCATTACTTGGGCTAATGCAATCATTGAAATTATGAACTGGGCTCAATCAGCACTGCTCTACATGAGCAACAACAAAGAGATGCAACATTAAGGTAGTGTGCAATAAGAACAAGGAAGGCACAAAGTTTCAGTCCAGACCTTCCAGTAGTAAACAAAGTCCTCCTTTAGTATTAGTCCAATGAACGGGGCTAAAAGACTGACTGGCCTTCATAACGGGCCATACCCACAATCATTAAAATATAAACATACACTGGGCTCAATCCACCCTGCTCTTGGAAGTATTGAAGGAAGAAGTCTTGGTTCCGCCTCGCATAACTGACGCTTTGCAGTCATTTGAAATCGCAAGTTTAACGTCCGAAGGAGACACTTCCAAACCACAGACATAATGTTGAAACAGAGCGAGCAAGTTTGTTACTGCAGCCATCCACGCTTGTTTGTATGCTTCAAGACGCAGCTTGATGAGGTCATCATCTGTGCGCCGGTAAACGCTTCAGGAGCGCATAGGCACTATTTGGGTGTAACGCAAGCATTATTTTATTGGGTTTAAGGCAAAAAAATCCGATAACGCTATTAACAGATATTACATTTTTATGCTAATATCGGGCCGATAGTATCGGTGGGCGTGCGCACACAAACACACACGTTGACACAGATGCCTTAGGAGCCTATTGCTGTGTTAACCCTGTTCGGTTCCACTTGCATGTGAGAAATCTTTCTTCTCACATGTGAAAAATACAAAGACAAACCTGCGTTCACGTTTAAGGGCAATTCCGCGCAAAGCTGTCACATCCATAATGCCAACACAATGCCGTGGTCAGGGCTCTACAGTGCGCCCATTTCACTTGCACATGCGAGTAAAAATGATTGCGTGCGAGTGCAAAAAAATATTTAGGCGCACTGGTGCGATACACCGGAACATCGAGAAACATGTGCAAACCATAGAATCACGTCGCGAATGCAGCATAAAAACGACACCTCCCATCAACGTTAGCAGTTTCGCGTTGTGACTCGCTAGTAGTTCTATCAAATCCAAGAGCGCGCAGAAAAAGCGGAAAGTTAGACTAGCCAGCCAAGATGCAAAGATTGAAGAAATTAGTTCTTCTATCCACCAAATTCATAGGATATAGGAGGAACAGGATGAGATTCTGAGAATGCAGTGAGAGAAGGAAAGGTAACCTAACATGCCTTTTAGCCCAGTTGACGTATTGGCTGCAATATGCAAAATATAGCTGTAGCGAACAGGCACAAAAGTAGCCTCCCGTAATACTCCCATTTTATTCAAAGGTAGAACGCTACTGACAACTCCAGGCTTCCACGCATGCTTGTTTGTTTACATCGAATACAAGCTGAAGTGCAAAACGAAAGTAGGCCTAACGTTTGCCTACTGCCCCCATCAATGCAGATATTTAAAAAAAAGGATAAAAAATATATATATCCTTGATAGCCTATGTTGGGTTTTGTGGAAGAGAAAATGGACTGTTTTAGCAGTAGTATTAGGCAGTATGCAGTCAGATAGGTCACCATGGGCATATTTGGATTAGCTACAGATGGATTCACAAATAAATAAATTAGCCTACATTTGGCAGGATACTTGATATACAGGCTAAATGCAAATATGGCAATGTATTATATTATTTTACATTAACAACGGGTAGGAAAATAGAACAGACTGAAAATAAAGTAGGCACTGATCTTTAAAATCCTGTTTCCTGTAGCCTAAATGTTGTCAGTCATTCTTAATATTCGCAGTTGGTGCACTGGCATGTTTAACTGTTAGCTGCAGTGTAATGTTAGATTATGTGTAAGTTAAGTACAGAAGTGACTGTGCGCCCAAATTTTTGTCTGTGCTCCTAGATTTTTTAACTTGGGCGCACAAGTGCTCCTGGAAAAAAAATGTTAGTGTAGAGCCCTGATGGTATTTAATTGGCGTTATGGATATATGACTATATATGGTAGGGTTAATGTTCAATTTCGCCAATGACATGTCAATGAAAATTCAGTGTTGTGTTGTTAACTACAGTATGATGTTACTTTGCATTCCAAAGGACACTGGGAAAATAGGGGGTGGTGTTTAGCCTACATGGGAATAAGGCCTATACTTCTGTCATTCCACTTTACATTTCAAGTTACTTGCACATTACTTTTAAAACTAGTAGAACATGTATTAAAAAAATCCTCTGTTGAATGAAAGTAACTGTACGTTAAATATCCAAACTTTTTCTTGTAACCGTCTTTATGTGGCTCTTCTGAGATAAAAAAAAAATGGTAAAAGTTGCTCTCCAGGCAAAAAAGGTTCCCGACCCCTGAGAGAGGCCTATCGGAGAGCCATTAAATCTCCTCGACCTAGTTCCGCCTAGGCTAGCTTACTTACTCAGTCACAACCAACCAACCCTAGCTGTGAGCCGTTCATGTGCATTACAGCTCTTTTCTCCAACGCTCCATTGTTCCGAATTCTCAATAACCCGAAAATGTCCCTTTTGGTCCTATAGCCCACTAGTCCTACGTCCCTTTGTTTCGAATAAAAAATAAACCCTCTGCTCCGACATCCCATTGTTCCGAGAACTTCCGACAATAGACTTCTGTTCTATAGATATAGCTATCTACTATTGCAGTGGTTTACAGCATTTACAACATGTAGCTTATATAGCCTCAGCTAACACAGGGTAACATAGGGGATAAGTATACGCCCATGTTAACTGGTGATATCACAAGTTAAGAAATGTATTTCAATTAGTAAGTAAAAGTAAGTAAGTAAATTTAATTTATAGAGCACATTTAAAACAGTTTCCACTGACCAAAGTGCTGTACAGAGGATATGGCTAAAAATAGAAATAAAAGCAAATCAGGACAAGCTAAATATAAAAGGAAAGCACAGAGAAAGTAAGCAAGACAAATACAGAAATACAATAGACAAATAGACAGCCCTAAACAAATAAATAGCAACAGTACAGAAGACACTTGAATATGAAGAAGAGAGGAGAGAGATGGACAGCTAGGAAGCAGGGAAGGCCAAGGAGTAAAGGTGGGTCTTTAGTCTTGATTTAAAAGTGGTGATGGAGGGAGACAGTCTAACATCTGGGGGCAGACAATTCCACAGACGTGGGGCTGCTACCGCAAAAGCTCTATCGCCTCTTTGCTTGAGGCGGGTGCGGGCCACAGAGAGAAGACCTAAGGGACCTGGATGCTGAGAGGGGATGGAGGGGGTCTGAAATATATGAGGGAGCCAACCCATGCAGTGCCTTATAAACAATCAGAAGGACTTTGAAGTGGACCCTAAAGCTAATGGGGAGCCAGTGTAAGGAGGCCAGTACAGGGGTGATGTGTTGGTATTTCTTGATGCCAGTAAGCAACCTAGCAGCTGCATTTTGTACCAATTGCAGACGAGAGAGTTGGGACTGGGGGAGACCAAGATAGAGGGAGTTGCAATAATCTAACCGCAATGTAACAAATGCATGAATTACTATTTCTAAGTCCTTGGGAGACAAAGAGGGTTTGAGATGGGAAATAATTCTCAGCTGATGGAAGCTACTCTTGATAACAGCTAATCTGCCTTTTAAAACAGAGTTCTGAATCAAGGATGACACCTAGATTTTTGGCACGTGGCTTGACAAAAGAGGAGAGGTGGGCTAATTTTCCTTCAATTAGGGGGCTTTAGAAGGACCAAAAATTATGACCTCTGTCTTATCATCATTTAGCTGAAGGAAGTTATTATTCATCCAGCACTTAATATTCTGGAGACAATCCAGAAGAGGCTGAATGGAGTTATCAGATCTTAAGGGCAGGTATAGCTGGGTGTCATCAGCATAGAAGTGAAAAGAGATGTCATATCGCCGGATGATGTCACCAAGGGGGAGCATGTATAAACAGAACAGCAAAGGGCCCAAAATGGAGCCTTGCAGGACCCCATAGGAAACAGGAGCTGAGGAGGAAGAGGAGCAACCAAGGGATACTGAGAAGGTTCTGTGTCTGAGGTAGGAGCTGAACCAAAGTAGTGCTGTCCCCTTTATGCCTACCCAGTCCTCAAGACGGGTAAGGAGGGTGTTGTGGTCCACAGTATCAAACGCTGCGCTGAGGTCCAATAGAACCAGGATTGCATTTTGACCTGAATCTAGAGTGAGAAGCAGATCGTTGGTGACTTTTAGCAGAGCTGATTCAGTACTGTGGAGTGTTCTAAAACCTGACTGGAAGGGCTCAAGGATGTTATGCTGAGTCAGGAAGGGAAGCAACTGGGCCAGCACTACTTTCTCCAGTACCTTGGAAAGGAAAGGGAGTTTAGAGATGGGGCGGTAATTATTATTATATAGGAGAGGGGACAACATCACCAGGGGAAGATGTGGGTTTCATACAGAGGACTATGCCCTTGAGATCTGCTAGCGATACATCAGCAAAGTGACTAAAAAGGAGATAAAGGGCCTGAAGACACCTTAACTGGGGGGGAAGGCAGAGGAGGGGGAGAGAACAGTGCTCTGATGTTTTCGATTTTATCAATGAAAAAATTCTTAAATTTCTCACAAGCATCAGCACTAGTGAAGGGAGCAGGTGAGGGTGGGTTGGTGATTTGATTAATAGTGTGAAACAGAATTTTGGGTCTGTTAGCATGTTGATTAATAATATCAGAGAAGTATTTAGCTCTGGCTGCTTTGGCGGCTGCCTGGAAGGATGCTAAAGTAGATTTAAAAATGTCATGGGAGACTGTAAGACGGTCTTTTAGCCATTTCCTTTCAGCTCTCCGGCAGGCCTGCCTGAGTGAGCGGGAGGCATCATCTAACCAGACTTGAGATTTAAATTTCGGACGCTTGTGACAAAGAGGAGCCACCATATCAAGAATGGCTGAGCAGGAGGAGTGGAAAAGAGCAACCATATCATCTGGGCTGGATGAGGCAGAGGAGGCTGAGGACATGATAGTAGCAATGGCCTCTTTGACAAAAAAGTCAGAGAACTGAGCTGCTGACTGAGAATTTATACAGCGAGAGTAGCGGCCAGTAGCTTTAGCCGCCTGCACAGGGTTAGAGATGACAAAGTTAAATAAAACAGGTAAATGGTCAGAGAAGGACGTTTCAACCATAATATTACCTACAGAAAAACCATAACACAAAACAAGATCAAGGGTATGACCTAGTAGTCAAAGTCAAAGTCAGCTTTATTGTCAATTTCTTCACATGTTCCAGACATACAAAGAGATCGAAATTACGTTTCTCACTATCCCACGGTGAAGACAAGACATATTTTACCAATTTAGGTCCACAGACAAACATAACATTCAAGTAAACAAAAAAGTAAGTAAATAAGTAAATAAAAAAGTAAGTAAATAAGTAAATAAGAGGGCACATATAATAATGAAAAAATAAGAGCAGCAAAATGTGGTTGAAATTGTGCATAGACAGTCAATAAAAATACTAGTGCAAATACAGGCCAATAAAAGGCTTGGGTAGTTCTGTTTGACCTAAGTAAGAAGAAAGTGGCATAGTGGTGCAAGTTATGTAAGAGCAGCAGAAGTGTTGTGTTTTCAGGACAACAACACCAGTTGTAAAGTGTACAAGTGTGCAAGTGTGCAAGTGGAGTAGTGCAGGCGGCCATTTTGGGTCCAATGTCCAGGATGTTATGTAGCTGAGGGTGGAGGGGGGAGAGGAGGGAGAGAGTTCAGCATCCTTACGGCTTGGTGTATGAAGCTGTTGGTGAGTCTGGTAGTGCGGGAGTGCAGGCTTCTGTACCTCTTCCCAGAGGGCAGTAGATCAAACAGATTGTGAGCGGGGTGACTTGCATCACTCACAATTTTGGTCGCCTTGCGGGTGAGGTGGGTGGTGTAAATGTCCTTCAGGGAGGGGAGTGAAGCACCAATAATCCTTCCAGCTGTGTTCACTATGCGCTGCAGGGCTTTCCTGTTGTATTCAGTGCAGCTTCCGCCCCACACAGCGATACAGCTGGAGAGGATGCTCTCGATGGTGCCTCGGTAGAATGTGGTCATGATGGCTGGTGGAGCACTTGCTCGCCTGAGTTTCCGCAGGAAGTACAGGCGGCGCTGAGCTCTCTTCGCCAGTGATGCAGTGTTGGTGGTCCAGGAGAGGTCTTCACTGATGTGCACCCCCAGGAATTTGGTGCTGCTCGCTCTCTCCACCACAGCACCGTCGATGGTCAGTGGCAGGTGTTGGGTGTGACCTCTCCGGAAGTCAACAACAATCTCTTTGGTCTTGCTGACGTTCAGCAGGAGGTTGTTGTCCCTGCACCACGTGGTCAGATGGTCGACCTCCAACCTGTATTGAGTCTCGTCGCCCTTGGTGATGAGACCCACCAGAGTTGTGTCGTCAGCAAATTTCACTATGTGATTGTTGCTGTAGGTTGCAGTGCAGTCATGCGTCAGCAGGGTGAAGAGCAGCGGGCTGAGCACGCAGCCTTGGGGGGCCCCTGTGCTCAGTGTGATGCTGCTTGAGGTATTGTTGCCAACACGTACTACTTGGGGCCTCTGACAGAGGAAGTCCAGTAGCCAGTTGCAGAGGTAGGTACTGAGTCCCAGTTTGTCAAGTTTGCAGATGAGTTGTTGTGGTATTATGGTGTTGAATGCAGAACTGAAGTCTATAAACAGCAATCTCACATATGAGTCTCTTTTTTCCAGGTGGGTGAGGGCTGGGTGGAGGGCAGAGCAGATTGCATCCTCTGTAGACCGCTTGGCTCGGTATGCAAACTGGAAGGGGTCCAGGGTGGGGGGGAGAATGGCTTTGATATGTGACATGACAAGCCGCTCAAAGCACTTCATGATGATGGGTGTCAGTGCCACAGGGCGGTAGTCATTGAAGCAGGATGGAGCAGTTTTCTTCGGCACAGGTATGATGGTGGCAGCTTTGAAACATGATGGGACGATGGCTTGCTTCAGGGAAGTGTTAAAGATATCTGTGAAGACATCCTTAAGCTCCCCTGCACAGTCCTTCAGCGCACGACCTGGGATGTTGTCTGGACCTGTTGCCTTACGGGTGTTGATAGCAGCAAGTGTCCTCTTCACGCTGTCGGCAGAGAGGCACAGGGGCTGCTCATGTAGAGGGGGATGGGTCTTTTGTGGGCAGGTGCTGTTTTGTGCTTCAAAGCGAGCAAAGAAGCGGTTCAGGTTGTTGAGCAGAGGGATGTTGCTCTCACAGCTCTGTGGCGCGGGCTTGTAGTCCGTGAGGGCCTGAATGCCCTGCCATAGGCTTTGTGAGTTCCTGCTGTCTTTGAAGTGGGTGGTTATCTTGCGAGTGTATTCCTTTTTTGCTTCCTTGATGCCACGGGACAGGTTGGCTCTCGCTGTTTTCATGCCAGCTTCATCCCCAGCTCTGTAGGCTTTGTCTCTGGCCCTCAGCAGCCTGAGGACATCCCCTGTCAGCCATGGCTTCCAGTTAGCCCGAGTGATGATGTCTTTTGTGTGGGTCACATCATCGATGCACTTGGTGATGTAAGAGGTTACAGTGTCTGTATACTCCTCTATGTCTGTCCGGTTGTTGTAAGTGGCTGCCTGCTTAAACATTTCCCAGTCTGTTGTGTCAAAGCAGTCTTGAAGAGCATCGGAGGCTCCCTCAGGCCACACTTTTACCTGCTTACGAACCGGTTTGTTCGCTTTTACCCTTTGTCTGTATGCGGGCATTAGCATAACAGTGATATGGTCTGAAAGTCCAATGTGGGGGAGGGGGGTGGCTTTGTATGCTCCTTTGTGTGTAGTGTAGACCAGGTCCAGGATGTTATCTCCTCTTGTTGGAAAATCAACATGCTGGTGTAGCTTTGGAAGTACAGTTTTGAGATCAGCATGGTTAAAATCTCCAGTGAAGATGGTGAAACCGTCTGGGTGTGCTGTCTGTTGTTCACTGACAGCCTGGTACACTTCACTAAGAGCCGTGTTCTTATCGCTGTTGTTGTTGGTAGGCGGGATGTATACTGCGACTAGCAGAATCGCAGTAATTTCCCTTGGCAGGTAAAAAGGACGGCACTTTATGATCATAAACTCTGCCAGTGGTGAGCAGTGTTTGCATACTACTACAGTGTCCCGGCACCATTCGTCACTCCATTCGTCACACCATTAGTATGTGGGTGGCTTGATCAATATTAGGGATCGACCGATATATCGGGCCGATATTTGCGTTTTTTACGTGTATCGGCATCGGCCGATAAGCCGCTGCATTCGCCGATAATTTTTCCCCCCGCATTATTTACATACAGGCGTCCACAGGCAGCTCTGTGTTGCTGGAGACACTGCAATTCACGTGCAGACTGCCCCTCCCCCACGAGCAGAGTGCTGAAAGCCTGCTCTTCAAGACAACAGTAAACTTTAAACTTTCAAAGCATCTTTTAACTGCTTGACTTAGCTGAAATATTGCCTTACACTTTGAAGGTGGAAGCAAGTTTGTGGGTCCAAATGGAAAACACGAATGATAGGTAGGTTACTTTTTTTAATGCTTAATGATCGTTTATAAAACTGCTTGCCATTGTATTTAGGGAGCTGCAAATAGCTAAGTTGTAGGCTATCCATATTCATGCGGTAGCTGTTACAAACACTGGTCATATGATTAAGTAGCCTAATGCCAACGTTGTTCCGTGGTATTTGTGGGAGTTTTATTCAGCGACCACCTGGCTGAGTGTTGGAGCGTGTGGTGTGTGTGTGTGTGTCTCCCTCCCTGAATGCCTGTTATATAAAACATGCTTGCCATTGTATTTAGGGAGCTGCAAATAGCTAAGTTGTAGGCTATCCATATTCATGCGGTAGCTGTTACAAACACTGGTCATATGATTAAGTAGCCTAATGCCAACGTTGTTCCGTGGTATTTGTGGGAGTTTTATTCAGCGACCACCTGGCTGAGTGTTGGAGCGTGTGGTGTGTGTGTGTGTGTCTCCCTCCCTGAATGCCTGTTATATAAAACATGCTTGCCATTGTATTTAGGGAGCTGCAAATAGCTAAGTTGTAGGCTATCCGTATGCATGCGTTAGCGGTAGCTGTTACGAACACTGGTAAATCATATGATTAAGTAATGCCGACGTTGTTCCGAGATATTTGTGGGAGTTTTATTCAGCGACCACCTGGCTGAGTTTTGGACGCGTGTGGTGTGTGCGTCTCCCTCCCCCTCGCAGTGATATCAGAGCTTTAAAGAGGCCCTATGCAACAATTTTAGCAGAAATGACCTTAATTATGCAGGTTGAGAGTCGTTCTGATGGTTCTACAACACTTTTTGGGTCGTTTGGTGGGTGCTTCGTCTCCCCCTAGTGCTTCTCTGCGGAAAAACCGAATATGCAACTTTCTGGTCCAGTCCAAACACATCCGGATGTAACTCGGCGGAAATACTCGAAAATTTAGTCAGATTGTAGTTTCTAAGAAGACTGCAAAACGGACTCCGACTTGGCTTTGTTGCTGTTGAAATTGTAAGTAGCCTACCCTTGGGTGAACTTCGTTTTTGTAATGTGATTTGATAGTCTCTTGAACAATGTGTTTGCTCGACCGTTTCATTGTGAGCCCTACGTGTTTAGCTTGGTTTATTGATGGCTAGCTCGCTAGCTAGTAGGGGTTTAGCGTAGCAGTCACTTGCTACCGAAGCTGCAGGGGGAGCTATGTCGTGAAAAATGCGAGCCCAAATCAGGCAAAAACCCAGAAACAGCAAAGGAATAACCAGACCTGCATAGGGCTTCTTTAATAATGAGAGACGTGTAGTTGAATATTAATTTGTGTTAACGTTTATCATGTACCAGACATACCGTGTTTGCCTTACTTGTTTAGAGCCGTTTGCTAACGTTCAATCCAGTTCAATGGTGGTTCGTCAGCTACCAAACAGAAGTTTGTGTGTGCGTCTGGTCTGTCTCCCCAGAGGAAAGAAAATGTTAAAAATGTTATAAAAATGAGATTATTGCTTTTGTCTCTCGCTTCTCAGGTTTGTCTCTGGAGCAAAAGAGTTAAGTTATCTCAGTGTAGACTCCCTTTAATATACAAATGAGATCTCATCAATATTTTAAATAATGCTCAGTGTTGTCTAATTTATACATCTCATATTTTACTCAGGCTGATCCACCAGAGAGCTCTCTCTGTAAACTCATGCAATTCTCATTTCAGATATTTTTGGTAAATCTCAGATTAGGCTCCATCAGTTCTGTAAAAGAGATCTCTTCACAAGCTTGAACCGTTCTCATTCTAGTCATCTCAGTTTAGTCCTTTTTTGATTTACAAAAGAGATCTCAGCAAAGGCTTATACAATACTCAGACTTAATATATCTCATATTGTACTCAGGCTTATCCATCAGAGAGCTCTCTAAGTGAACTAATGTAATGCTCATCCAGACCTATTTGTTTTATAAATTAGCCTGATCTGTAAGAGCTCTAGCTGTTGTACAACAATTCTCAAATGATTTTCATTGGCTTATTTGTTTTAATTGCACATATTTTCAAGTTCACATTTGCAAACAGTAGGCCTAACCATATGATGTGACCACCACACATGACGATGCTCTGACAGACCTCTGAAGTTCGCCTACAAAAAAGCTACCATCTATGCCCATATAAGGAGATCACCTGTTAAATTCTCCCGCAGGGAGACAACAAAATCGGAGACGCAGACGTTTTCCTGAACGCAGGAAAACCTCCTCAACCTTCGAGTAGATATTATAATCAATGGTACGTGAAGGCGGCACAATTTGCTTTTTGCTACCCCAGAGCTAACTTGCGACTTGTTAGCAAGTTAGAGAAATCAAGTTAGACTCCAGAGGTCTATGATGGTCGGACGAGATAAACTCGCGTGCGGAAGACTCCAGAAAATGCAGTCTAGATTTGGCGCCCAGTGAAACCAAGTGAAACGGTGTGTGGGTATGAAGGATTGTGCAGAACTCGCCACCACGAAAACTCAGAGAAGGTACATTAACATTTTGGTAATTTGCTAATGTTCTTGCATATTTTTAGACTCAATATATCATTGAACAACCTGAAGAAGCAGCACATAAAGTTAGCTAGCTAGTTAATGTTAGCTACTTGTAAGTTACATCATTGGCTGTGCCGCTTGTATATAAAGCTAACGTTAGACAATTTAACGTTGCTAGTGCTAGCTTACTTTGCCTTATACAGCTTTAGTCTGTATGTTTTGAATGGTGTTAAGCCATGCTGTTGCCAAAATGCACAGAATTTTAAAATGTCTTTGGGATGTCAGTCAAGATGACAAAGCTAACGTTATTGCCACTGGTTTAAACTGGTTCCAGCTCAATTCCACTGAAAAGAGGCCGGCAGCTTCTTAAAAAATTGGAAGACTACGCTAGACCATCAGATCAAATTGCTGAACAAACAGCGTACCAAAATGGTAAGTATATTTTGCCCCACAAAATGTTCTCACTTTTGTTTAACCTGCTATAAATTACAGCATATTGTAACAGGAGTGAAAGGGCATTCTTGTAACCCAGGTAAACTAGGAAGTAGCGTTGCTGCGGTCAGCATCTGCAGTCATGAATAACTTGCCAGTCAACATTTCTTTTGCAATTAATAGAATCTGTAGCATGCAAATCAAACCAGCTATTAGCTAACTGAAATAAAACCATGATATATCTAGGTATATCTGAAGGATATGTGATGGGCTATCTATCTATCTTTTAATTACAAAGGCCAAGGGAACTTTATCGGGATGCATAGTATCCTGAGTCCATTCAATAACTGGCCTTTACAAATAAAAATGTGCCTGCCTCTATGGGATTTTAACATAGGGGGTTCCTTACTTATGCCCCCTGTATTTTAAGGAATAACATTTATTAATTGACGATACCTGGTTCATTCACAAATGTGTTTAAAGGTTGGATTTTTTCCCTCATTTTTTAATTGAGACATTAAGAGAGACAATTTCCAACAGATGATTTATTGTATTCCTCTGGTTGTCTTAACTTATGCACAGTTGATGGTTTTATAGACACACATACACCAATAAATAGTTCATGTAGACCAGGGGTCTCCAACCTTTTTGGGAATGAGGGCTACCTGAAGACCCAAATCAAATGGAGGGCTACTCATTTAAAACAAACATACCCTCACCCCTTTTTTGCGAGGGTAGTCCTCCTAAATAATAGGCCTATGTGATTTTTACTTTTAAATTATCAATATTGTGCAGGCCTATACGTCTTTATATATTAAGCAACTGTATTTTCAAATTTAATATCAATAACCTATGCAACACTACCAACATTTTTGTTCAGTTTGTTCATTTCAGAGTTTGCATGGGGAATCTAATCTATCTACTTTAAAGTTCTCAAGAAACTTGAGGTTGGTATGAAGGAGTGTATTGTGGATGTGTGCAAACATTGTGCACGTTGCACATGGTGCAACTTCTTGCAGGTCTTTGTATTTGAATAAAATTTAACATATTAAAGTTAATTATCTAAGTTGTGTGTCATTGGGCTATGCTAACTTTAAAGTTCTCAAGAAACTTGAGGTTGGTATGAAGGAGTGTATTGTGGATGTGTGCAAACATTGTGCACGTTGCACATGGTGCAACTTCTTGAAGGGCAACCACATAACCGGTTCCATGTGTTTGAATTGGATGACTAAAGTTCTCAAGAAACTTATCTCCCTGAATCTCAATATTCTGATCACAACAACTCTGGGCAAATTACAAGTCAGCACCAGTGCTGCATTCATTGTTTTGCACTTTTATAATCACATCACCAAAAGTAGGTTATTGGTTTTACCAAAATAATTTGGCACTATTTTTAACTACAAACCTATAAAGTATTTTGATACAAAATATGATGCCATTTTTTTCCAACTAAATAAAATAAAAATGACAATATACTACTACTAATATACTTTTGTATTTTACATACATGTATCAGACATACTGCCTATCCCTGGCTGTTGGCTGCAGCAACTCAAGCTAGGTAGTACTGATTGTTTTGTGTTTGTTTTGTGTTTATGTTAGTTTTGATCCAATTTGACAGCTTTGCTATGTTGCCCACCCAAAATTTCTACCAGCCCACCCAAATATAGTAGCCTAGCCTAGGTTAGAACCAGCCCTGCCCTGTATGGAGACATTTTACGATAATAATGGAGAAAATGTTGGCAAAACTTTAGGTGTTTGTTAACGGAATCTCCCGACCCTCATTCATCTATTTGCACAACAGCCCACATTCTGCCTTCAATCCAGCGAGACAAGTGAAATAAATGTTTTTTTTTTTTAAAGCTGTCATCGTCATAGGCACGATATTTAGGCTACCTCTGTTAAGCCTACACAAAGTTGCGTATTAAGGAGTATTTCCTGATCGGGGAAACCTTTCGTTCCACAGTTCAAAAAAGTGTGTTTGCCACTTACATTTCTGACGTCTGACACTTCACACTGCTGCAAGTGCATCAAGAAAGGTCCCACCTTACACCATGTTAATGGCCAATTGTAGACTAGGATCTGGGGTGGCCAATTGAATCTCAAGGGTGGCCTGTGCCACCCGGAGCCACCCCTCTGGCTCCGCCCCTGTATATATATATATATATATTATACATACATACATATACATAGCCTAAACATTATGATGCTCCGGACCTTTGCTTGAGAAAATTTTCCGTAACGACCTCGCTGAAGATTAATTGAATACCCCTGGTGTATACTGTATTTTCTGTATTTTGTTTTTGTTTTTGACAATTGTCAGTGTCTCTTGAGTGATCAGAGCTAAATGTTTTGGGCTAATTTAGATGTAATATGTGAGTCATTGTCTTTGATTTACCGGATTGACCCTAAAGCACTCCTTGTTTACAAATCACTTAAAGGACAAATCCGGTATGAATTGATCCATAGCTCTTGTTGAAAATCACTGTGTGCTGTTCATAGGAAAAAGAAAATGTGGCACAGCCAATTCTGAATTATGGACAGGGAAGTATAGCCCAGAGCCGTATAGAAGTACTTTTGGTATTCCTGACATAATGCAGGGTAGCCGCGGGGTCTTTAAACGGTCTTAAATGTCATGTTCCTTAATTAAGGTCTGAAAAAGTCTTAAATTCCGTTGCCAAAGTCTTAATTTTTTAAACGAAGGTCTTCAATTTTAATTATACTAGCCTGCAAGCAAGGTGAAATGGGGGAAAAAACTAGCCTGGCGGGCCATCCTATATCATTGAAATGTATAGTCTGGAATCGAGCCATTCACCTCGCTTAATCCAAGGGGCGGGCAGAGAATTGTCTTTCAAACTGCCTAGGCATGCAATAGGCCAGCGCTACGACCATATCCGTATCCGGTCGGCAAAACGGCAAATACATCCTTCTTCGAAAGGAATGACTTAAGTGCATTGTGTTGCTCAACTTTCAAAGAAAAGCACAAGTCCAACTCCTCCAAAGTTGACGCCAACGCCGATTCAAACAACCACTCTTCGTTTGCCATAGCCACCTTCCTTGTTGTTCACTGTCGCAGGACTGTCGCCATCCTGTTAAGCCCGCCTTAAGACTCTAACAAAATAGAGCGCTGTGATTGGATGACGTCCACGGCGTCAGCCAATAGAAATCCCTATGGTTTGATACTAGACGTACAGGCTGAGCAAATTAATTTGCCGCCGCTAGGGTGCGTCTAGATTTCTAGGCTAGGAAAAAACAACAACAATGTGAAAATTCAACAGGGGGTTGATTAACGTCAGAGATCGTCTAATTTAGTGTTGCACGGTGCACCGATACTACAAAAGTGTCGCAATAGCTATTAGCAGTTGTCACAATACCTAATTTTATTAGTATCAATACTTTTAAGAATGACCGTGTTCTTGTTTGTGTGCACAAGGCAAGCCTGTGGCTGTGCGTCTTTTCTCCTCACACACATATGCGCAGCTGTCGTGCCATAAACAGCGAGACATGGCTGCTAGTTTAGCTTAAGTGATTCTGTGGTAACACATAATAATAGGCTAATATCAAGTTGATTTGCTCACTTGCACCTCTCAACTTTGTGTTGCTAACCTACCTAGGCTATGAGATGTACGTAGGTCTACTATTGGGTTTAATGTCATTTAGAAATAGGCAGCGCGACCTTTGCAAACTTTTACATCTGGAGAGAGCTCCTTGCTAACTAATTCTGCTAGCTCAGGTCATGTATGTCATTCGTAATTAGTGCTAAAATCCTTATTGAACATGATCCCTTCTATGAACTTGATAGTTTTTTATTTACATTTATTTTATCTAATGACAGACAACAATGAATTGCATCCACATATCCTCATGCATTATGTGCAACTATTATTCACTAGCCTAAAACCGTGAGACTGAAGGCTACAGTAATTACTCACGTATTTCTTAAAGTGACAAACACTCAATTACACCTAGGCCTACACACCACATTAAAATTTGCCTAGGTGTAATAGTTTAAAAATAAATATTAAGTATTCAAATGACTAAATATGTTTAGCAATTAAGCAGATTAATAGTAATTATGGGGAAGTGTTGTTTTAATTGTCATTATGGATTTGATCTGGTGTTTTACAACCGCAATAATGGGTGTGATGTAGGTCTTAATTTTCATGCAAGTGGTCTTAAAAAGGTCTTAAAAAAAGTCTTATTTGGGGTGGTCAAACCTGGGGAAACCCTGTAATGGAAAGAAGCTACCGAAGGCTTTTTTGCCATATTGAGTCAGCTTTACTTTCTTGTCCATAACTTGTCTAGGTTATGACACATTTTATTGTTCTTTGTCCTTTGGACAGTGCCTGGTGAGCTCGAACAACAAGGCTTTGAATCAGTTTACACCAGATTTGCCCTTCAATGAGACTGTGTGACATGTTCCAGCAATACTCATCACTTAAACCTCACTGATCACAGGAGAAATGTTCCTGTTGAAACCCACTATCAGAACTAAACAAGGCAACGCTGCATTTAGTTGTTATGCGTTCTGACTATGGAGCCAGCTCCCAGATGACAAAAAAAATTGCCCAAATTACGTTTTTGACATCAGGACTCTGAACTAAACTATTTTCAGATGCCCATTTTTTTTTTTTACACTGAATAGGCTTAGTCCAACCAAAACAAGGTTTTTGCCTAGTGGTAAGCTGGATAGGGGTTAATCCTAGCCTGACAATACAGTTTACTCACTAGATGAGGTGAGGGAATTCAACAAACTTGTTTAAGCTTGACAAATATATCAATACAATCTGTTTTTCAATTGGGCAACATATAGCAAATGTGAGTGGTAGCTATCACATCCCTCATTCTGTGTTTAAGTGATTAATAAGGTGTGTCTGATCTTTGTGCTGTATCAAAATTCCCACAGTTATGAAAGCAGACGGTCAAACAAATGTCTTACTTTGTATTTTTGAGTGGCTCACAAACTAACAATGTTCTATTTTCTGCTCTTCTCTCCCTCCTCCCTTTGGTTGGTTCCACCACCAGGATAAAAGACGCAGATTGACCAGCCCACGCTTTCATCCACCATTGTACACAGTATGGCACGCTTTGGCACAAGTTCAGTTTGTTTATGTTATTGTTTATTAGTTCATTTCTCCATGTTGTATGATTTATAGATAGACTTAAATTGTCATTGTGCAGTTGGTCCGTACAATGCAATTTGCTTGTGCAGCTTTTAAAAATAATACTCACATACACACTCACACACACAAAAAAATAAAAAATAAGAATACACATTATAAAAAGAACATATCAAGGCATTAACATGCTTCCATTGCTTGAAGTCCATTTTAAAGTGCAACTGTGCAAGCTCCCATTGCTTAAAGTCCATTTTTAAAGTACAACTGTTTTGCTTTGTTTTATAAAATAAAAGTTTGAAATGCTATGGAGTGCCCTATTTTTTGACCCTCAAACTGATATCTCAATTGTAACTCCTACTTCTCAACAGTTTCTCATTGCAATGTCTCCTCATTTGCTCTATTATTTCTCCTAAGGAGAAACAAGTTGTAAATGAGACTACACTCAAACATATAAGAGATCTCCCGTATTTCTCCTGCTTCTCAAACTAATATCTCTTATGTGACTCCATCTGCTCTATTATTTCTCCTAAGGAGAAACAAGTTGTAAGTGAGACTACACTCAAACATATAAGAGATCTCCTGTATTTCTCCTGCTTCTCAAACTAATATCTCTTATGTGACTCCTACTTGTCTTATTGCTATGTGTCTCATCTTTTGCTTGTTTTATTTCTCCTAAGGCAAAATTAGGAAAAATAATTGTGACAAAAGTAATACTTAAATGATCCTTAAAAGAGAATTACCATTTTGCCTCCTTAGCAACAGAAGGGATACAAATGAGAAACAAAAGTTTCCTCTGGGTCACTCAGTGGGACACACGCATCACAGCAATATGAGAATGCTGCGCTACATGAAGGAGAGATTTTAAAACTTTGAGAGATACGTTTTTATACCTTTTGACGTTGATGCCGTTTACAACAGAAACATCTGACACCATGTTATTTCCACGTTATTTTCCTCTGCTGATTTATGTTCTGTGGTTGACAAATCTGGCAGCTTTTTTTTAGAAAAATATAGACATAGAAAAATTGAAACCATGCAGTCTAAAATGACAAATCAAGCACTTTATTTCAATAGCTACTTTTCAGGCTTATTGTTTTCTTAAATTATTTAAATGTGTTGACAAAGGACATTTTGTGATGACTTGAATTATGTCTTATAATATGTCAGCAAGCAATGCATCATCAAGGCTGTGTTGTAAGATGTTGATGAAAGCATTTTGCACAGTTAACCATATCCAGTGCACCCATCCACAAGTTCAATAAATGTTCCTTTTTTAAATTGAGACTTATAACATTTGTTATCATCATTTGTGTAATTATGTGTCATTTGTATGATGTAAATTGAGGGAGCAAAATAAAAGCAGTATCGGCTCCAAATATCGGTAAGTTCGTTTTGGATTCCACTGTCATGCATTGAAGTTCAAAGGTACTGTAAGTCTCTGTTGGAAGCGACCGGATTTTCACGGCATTTTCGCCAAGAGCTACGCCACCACCTCTTCCAACGCGTCTCGGAGTACTAACAAATGAACAGTTTGTAGGGCACAGTTCAATGAAGGCAGCAGACTCACCAACTACGGCAACAATCCAGGTCTCCGTTAGAAACAATAAGTCCAAGTCATGGCGGCAGAAAAAGTCGTTCAGTATGAAAGTCTTATTTAGCACCGACCTGCAGTTGACAAGAGCTGCCTTAGCCACAAAGTATGAAATGTAAAGTATAAAATGGTCCTGATATGTCACTAAAAATCATGTTCATTTCAAATACTTATATCACTAACAACAGAAGTCCAGCCAGGATATTGTCATTTAAAAAGTGAAGTTTTAGCCCTTAACTGATGTTGATGTTGTCATGTTGTGTTTTGGTCTGATGCGCCACCTTCCACCTATCTACTAATCACAAAGTCAGTAGTGCTTCGGCATCCGGGTTGCCAGCTCTGCCAGTCAGGGTGGAGGGGGAGGGGATACACCGCTCTACAGTAATTTGAAAGTGATTGCAGTAGCCTACCAGTTTTGGCCACAATCTTACATACGGTTCCTTTAAAATGCAAGCCTTGAACAAATAAAGCAGGCTCATGGACAAGCAAAACTTAAAGGGACACCAGGCAACGTTTTTGTGTTAATTAATCATCTTCGTATAAGTAAGTATATAAGTATATATACTCTTTTGATCCTGTGAGGGAAATTTGGTTTCTGCATTTATCCCAATCCGTGAATTAGTGAAACACACTCAGCACACAGTGAACACATAGTGAGGTGAAGCACACACTAATCCCGGCACAGTGAGCTGCCTGCAACAACAGCGGTGCTCGGGGAGCAGTGAGGGGTTAGGTGCCTTGCTCAAGGGCACTTCAGCCGTGCCTACTGGTCTGGGTTCGAACCGGCAACCCTCCTGTAACAAGTCCGAAGCGCTAACCAGTAGGCCTCGGCTGCCCCCCCCCCGTAAGTCGGTATATGGTTAAATTACTCATTACAGGGCGAATGAAGACTCTCTCGCCCGCTTCTACTGCCTGTAGGAAGAATATCCCGCTTACAAGTTCAGTGTATCGTACTCGCCGACCTTCAGTCTCACAAAGTCTTGGACATCGTGCTGCATCCACAGCACAGAGGCAGGCTAACGAAACGCTAACGATTGTTGCAAATGTGTATAATGGCGAGTCGGCGAAGAAGCAGCGAAAACCCTTGACGGAAGATGCAAAGAAAAGGAAAAGAGCTTCAGACCCAGCGGGGGCTCGCACACGTATCGACACGTACAGACGCTAGGGGGAGTTTTGTAGAGAAAAAGCATCAGGCTTGCCTGGTGTCCCTTTAAACCAGAGGTTGTCAAATGGCGGACAGCGGTCCGAATCCGGACCCTGACGTGATCCTATCCGGACCCGGACCATAATAACCTAATTTAGATTTTCACGTAAGATTTCAAAGCTGCGCTAAATGTTTCGTAGGTTAGGATAACAGCATTTACTTCAGTAGCTTCAGGAACCATCATTTCACTTGCTGCTACTCATTCTGCGCATTCTGATAAAGTTGAGTCAGTGAGTAAAGTTACTATGGTGAAACATTTCCAGAAAGGTACTGGCTTGATGAAATTCATTCTGGACTCTCTATCCGACCACATAAAGACCTTGGGATACTTCGGTTTGGCTTTAGGGACCCTCTACTCACTACCACATAAGTGTAATGTTGTTTGGAACTGAAGAAGAGGTATAAAAATAGTGTTTTGTAGCGGTGAAATGACATGCCTGGGTCACTTCCAGGCTAATGAGTTTTGACTAAAAAGGGTAAAATCGAACTTTCTCAAAACACATCTGAGTGACATGATTTTGATGTCAACTCAACGTATGTACTCCCAATTATCCGTAAATTGATATAAAGTGCATTTTACTCCGGATAATTCCTTTAAGTTCACATTAAGATCTTAAAAATAGCCTACTCAGTTTTTCTCCCCAATTACTCTTATCTTGCCTTATGATGCTCAGGACCTTTGCTTGAGGAAATTTTCCGTAACTGGACCTCGCTGAAGGTTAATTGAATACCCCTGCTTTAAACTATAAAACTATACCTACACACAACAAACAAAAGGTTTTATATTGAACCTTAAAGGGTTCTATAGCTAGGTACATATATGGCACCCACAAAAGGTTCTATATTCGGTTGTTAAGTCCGACGTCACAGGCCCAACAGCTTTTTGGTCAAAAAACATTTACTAGCGCAGCCAGCCAGTTTTTGCAACTTATAAACCATGTCACCATCACCTCTGTTTTATTGAGAGTAAGACAAAACTGGTTAACTTTAACAGAGAAATTACTATAGCTGTGCAGCCAGATGATACAATCAAGGGTTACGTGCAGGCTTCCACAAAAAATAGGATTTTATTAGGTTGAGGCAACAAGCGAGTAGTAGGATGACAATTTTCTTAAAGGCTACTCTGAATAGTGGAAAATAAATTGTTTATTTTCCTGTCTGGAGAAAACGAGCGACTTTGAAAGCCGTTGGACCCGGAATAAAAAGATTTATTAGCCTATTATTGCATCATCACTTAATAACCAAATAGACCCTTTCAAGAGTTCCATTATCAGCATCATAGTTGTTCCATTTTAAAGGTGCTCTAAGCGATGCCACACGTTTTTTAGGCTACAACATTTTAGGCTAAAACATGTTCATGCACTGTAATAAGAAGAAGACTTCGGATAACAGAACAATGCATTTTCATGTACTGTAATAATAATAATAAATGTAGCTGCAAGCAGCAATGAGGGGGCCGAGTAGTTGAGCAGGAGTTGTCCTGGCAACGCAGCCAATTAACCCACACACATACACAGATCAACCTCCTCCCACACACACCCCAATAGTCCCCAACACATATGCATACCTCAAACATCACCAAATTTATTGTGCTTCCTCAGGATGTAGTCACGAGTCCACATACCAAGTGGACGATACGAGAAAGTGTTGATAATTATAGCACCCCTAGTGGTCAAAGGTTGCTAAATGATTGTGTGTGTGTACTTCCTATAATTGGATTGGATTGGATTGGACTGGACTAAACATGACTGGATTGGATTGGATTGGTTTGGATTAATTAGATTGAATTGGATTGAATTGGATTGGATTGGACTGGACTGGACTGGACTGGATTGGGTCGTTTGGTTTTGATATGTGAAAGCGTTGCTGAGATATGAGCTAACTTCCTGTAACTCTAGCGTCCCCCTAGTGGTCGAAGGATGGATTGAATTTGACTAAACTGTACTGGATTGCATTGGATTGGGATTGTTGAGATATGAGCCTACTTCCTGTAATTGGATTGGATTGGACTGGATTGGATTGGGATTGTTGAGATATGAGCCTATGTCCTGTAATTATAGACTGGACTGGACTGGACTGGATTGGATTGGGATTGTGTCTTGAGTCCATGTAAGAAGTTTGGTTTCTTTACCTGTTGAGATATGAGCCTACTTCCTGCTAATTATAGCGCTCCTAGTGGTCAAATGTCACCAAATGTATTGTAGGTACTCAGGATGTGTTCACTAGTCCATGTACCAAGTTTGATGTTGATACGACAAAGTCTTTAATGGTCTTTAGTGGTCAAAAGATACCAAATTTATTGTGCGTCCTCAAGATGGGTCCCAAGTCCATATACCAAGTTTAGTTTCGGTATGTGAAAGCGTTGCTGAGATATGAGCTAACTTCCTGTAACTCTAGCGCCCCCCTAGTGGTCGAAGGTCACCAAATTGATTGTGTGTCCTCAGGATTGGGACCCAAGTCCATGTACCAAGTTTGGTTTTGATATGTGTAAGCGTTGCTGAGATATGAGCCTATTTCCTGTGATTATAGCGCCCCCTTAGTGGTCAAAGGTCACCTCCTCCTCCACCTTGAGCCTCCTCCTAATTGGGTGCTGAGTCCATGTACCGAGTTTAGTTTTGATATGTGTTCACTTCCTGTTTGGTTGCTTTGCCGACGTTTCGTCATACAGAGAAGAGTGGTACGTTCGTATTTAAAGTGGCCAAATTAAGGTATGACTAAAGATTAGCTGACGATATAACATCCTACTCGACTGTGACTTCGTTTGTGACACTCCTGTTGATAGGCTAAACTAGAAAGAGCTAAAATAACTCACACCAACCTTATTTGCGCCTTTTATTCACATTTGCTCAAAGATTTCATAAGTAGGCTATAAGCCCTTTTCGCTCCCTACGTTGATGTATTCCAAGCGGCCTGCTTCGGGGGCGGGGGCGTAGTAACTGAAACACCATTCCTGTGTAACGTAATCGTTCTCAGGGACGCCCTCTGTTCGCTAGTTGGTTCGGTTGCCCAACTACCGAAGTAAACGAGGGAAATCAACCTATTCCAGTCGGAGTACTGTAGGGAAAATAAATCGAGCGGAAGTACGTAGGCAGGCAGAGGCCAGGCTATGAAATTTTTGACCTATGAAAACTTTTAAGTGTTTTTGATGAAATCAAATATGGAGGCCGGATCAATTACGTCGACATCACAAATTGGAATGGGGCAGCCTTAGGACCTCCCAAAGTATTAAAGGTTGTATCAGCGATTTCAAGCCCAAAAAAAGGCTAATTTTTCCTAACGATCCGCTTGCTGCCTGCCCCATAAGCAGGCAGTCAAAAAAAGCGTCTCTGTAGGCAGCCTAGGCTCTGAGATCTGTACACAAAAACAATTGCTACCAACAAGGGTTGGCAACCCCTCAAAAGCAAAATAAAGTGTTTCAACCAATAACCGACGAGATGCACGTTTAGGAGAGTTTTAATTGCACGGGAGGGAGGGGGAGGGAGTAGCGAGCTAGCTCTCTGTTTTGTTTGAACATCAACAGAAGTGACGTATCCCCGCTATCGCTGATACAACCTTCAACAGACCTCACTAGTAAGTTTAAATTTGAAATACATCAAACGTTATAGAAAAAAATCAATTTTTGCTAATTATAGTGCCACCTATGGGTCTAAGGTCTCCAATTTGTTTGAGCCTCTTCCTAGTTGGGTCCTGTACCTATGTACAAAGGGTGGTGTTAAGTGAAAGACTTGCCGATATATGAGTTCACTTCCTGTTTGGCGTCTTTGCCGCCAAATTTGATTAGCCGGCTTTTGTGAGGCATGGTCTAAAGATGATCTGCGCCAAGTTTCGTGAAAAACGGATGAACTTTGTGACCTGTGAATACTTTTACGTGTTTTTGGTGAAATCCAATATGGTTGAAGATCCAACATGGCGGATATTGACATAATGGGGTGCGTTGAGTTAGGCCATGTACAAGTATTTCAAATATATATCGATCTTCGAAATCGGACATACGATTCAAATATAAATTTATGGATGCAATGCCAAATTTGACCCATTGGTGGCGCTAGACTGCCTGTGGTTCAGACTGAAAATTTGGTGAAATGGATTATGGGACTGTATGGAATCAATGTGCAAAATTTCACAACTTTTTACTGTACGGTTCTATGGGCTGCCATAGACCTCCTTTGGAGAAGAAGAATAATAAGAAAAGCTTCACTGCTTGGCCCCCAATAAGAACACACAGAATCACTATGGGTTGCCTCGCAGCTTCGCTACTTGGCCCCTAATAAGACTTCGGATAACAGAACAGTGCATTTTCATGCCACTGTAAAAAAAAGAAGACTTAGGATAACAGAACAGAAGGGCACACGTAGGGAACACTGAGCATCGCATAGGGTGCATTACGTTTACAACACTAGAAGGGAACTAATTAAGACACATTCATGAATTATATGTCCTTCAAACTTATTGCTTGCAGTGGCACTCTAGAGCAGTGGTTCTCAAATGGGGGTACGTGTACCCCTGGGGGTACGTGAAGGCACTCCAGGGGGTACGTGAGATTTTAAAATATACATATATTTAAAAAGTAGAATCCATGCAAAAATACTTTAAAACAATTATTTAATAAATATTTCAGGAAAATATAAGTTAATAAAATGAATTTTATATTTCAGTAGGCTATTCAATTTCATTATCCTAAAAACCCAGAGTCCCCCCCCCATACCAGGATGGTTCGACCCAACCTGTCACATGCCACCCGCCATCACCTGTCAATCTCTGTCAAAACTCAAATGATGGAGTCGTGGTTGAAGCGTATGGCACGGTGCTCTGTTTTAAATATTTTTTCTCAACTAAAAATGCTTTGCGCTGGTTAGAGGGTACTTGGCTGAAAAAATATTTCACATCATCACTGAAAAAAGGTTGAGAACCACTGCTCTAGAGGTCGCCCCTCTTGAGTCTGCCAGTGTGTACCTCTGGAAAACAATAATTAATTCAAACTTGCATTCTTCATTAGAGAAATAGTAGGAATTCCCTGGAAACTTTCAGTTTTTGATTACATTTGTAAAAATATTTTCCCTTTTGCAGGACCACAAGACTCTGACACTGCTTCTGTTGATCTTCGGCAGCATGATTCAAGGTAAACTCTTTGGTTATAACTCTACAAATACATGCAACACAACCAGGGTAGGAATTTCATGGCCGTGATGCCCCTTTGAAAATCAGAGGTTTACAGGCCACGGTGGCCTTGGCGCCCTCTTTCAATATTCTTCTTTGCTTCCTACTAATAGCGATTATTATTTAGCCTATGGTCTGTCAAAATAATCTTAACATTCACAGCGCAAATTAATTTAGTCTTTTACGCAGTGGAGAAAGTGACAGCGCAAGAAAGTGCGTCCAAATTCACCCATTCTTCTCAGTTGAACTACTCGCGAAGTAGCCTACTCATCACACAGACATCACAAGTATCACTTGAAAGAGCTTTTTCTCAGCTTTTAAACGATGTTAGCCGCTAATTGCTGTGGTGAACGGTTCGCGAGAAAAGTAAATAATATAATTCAATTTAATCATAATTCTACTGAAGGTTTTGCGTCCATCTCCCTACCCATTCATCTCGGTGGAATACTTCACGAACCCTTCGTTTAACACATGACAAACCATATATCAGAATAAACAGCAGACCTTACCGAACACAAAGGTGTAAAGCAGTCCACTGTACAGTTTACAATTTGAGCACTTTTTCCACTACTTTGGAGAAATCTTGTCGTCCACATAAATCCTCTTTATTCATTAGTTAAACAAGACAGATAACAGATTCCCACACAGTTGTGTATTATGGAGATGGTTCATTCCACGCCAACTCAGCCACCCATGTACATGACACCTCTCAGATTTTGCTGAAAAGCACAGAAAATATGCCTTATGTTACCAAACAAAGGAATCTGAAGTTTAAGGTCAATATCTCAAAAAGGTTTGCCCGTGATGTCCATTTGAATTCCAAGTGCCACACCCCTTTTTGACACATTGGAATTTCACATTTCATTTTTTGGCATTTTTGGAGGCCCATAACTTCTCTTATAATAGTGATAGAAGGCTGAAAGTGATGTGTTAGTATATTGTAGTTTGTACTACGCAATTCTGCAGGCAGAATCAACATTCCTATAAATCCACCTCACCTCTGCCGGAGAGGGGTTTGGACCCCCATAAAACCCCCACCAGTGGTACCATACCCTTCAAATTAATTTTGGCAAGAGCAAGGTCCCCACATATAACAAATAATCCTGTTTAGAATAAATATGATCATTAATTGTGGTGCTAGGGCCAGCCAAAAACTGAATCACACATGCCGTCAACATCTTTTAGGACTTTGGTGACCCACCTCTCACCCAAACAGTAAGGAATGTTGATTCTGCCTCCAGAATTGTGTAGTGCAGGCTACAATGAACTACCACACCAGTTTCCAGCCTTCTATGCCAAAAAATTAAATGTGAAATTCCAATGTGTCAATTAGGGCCGTGGCACCAGAAATTCAAATGGACGCAACAGGCAAACCGTCAAAGTTGACCTGAAACTTACCATGTACATGATACCCCGATATTGGCTGTTTTCACATGGAATGACCCAAAGTAAAATTAAATACACCACAGTATTTCCTAGATTTTCTTTAACAGTGGGGGCAGGCCCTCCACAACCAAAATAGGCAGGCATTAAACACATGGACACGAAAGTAAGACTCCGCATCTGCTAAACGTTCATCTTGACAC
This sequence comes from Alosa sapidissima, assembly GCF_018492685.1. Classification (NCBI taxonomy): domain Eukaryota; kingdom Metazoa; phylum Chordata; class Actinopteri; order Clupeiformes; family Clupeidae; genus Alosa; species Alosa sapidissima. The sequence continues at coordinate 35,818,665 of NC_055958.1, read as the reverse complement.
AGCTCATCAAAATGTGCTTTCACTTTTCTCAACCAAATATTCTCAAATAAATTTCTCCATTGCCTGTTCCAATGATACAGCCTCGTCCTGTTCATCTTTCTTTCGGTTTGTCAAAGTTTTGCCAATGCCTTCATCACATCATTGTACCGATATCTCAGAGCGGTTACTGCTTCGTAACGTGAGGACAATCTAGTCGAGCATAACTTCCTCAGTGTTATGTTGGAGTCATTGCTTGTGTCATCACTCTGTGTTTTATTTGAGAGCATTGCCCATCTCTTTATGCTGTGCCCAAAGAACACATCAATGTGCTCAAGAGTGTCAAAGAACTGTCTCACTTCTTGATCGCATCATTAAGGATGAGATTCAAATTGTGTGAGGCACAGTGTACATACACAGCAGTTGGCTCCTTGGCAATTATCCTTGCTTAGACACCACTGTATATGTTGCGCATATTTGCGGCACCATCGTACCCGAACAACGGCATCGTACCCTAAGCCGTTGTTCTCCACAGCCGCAATAATCTCCCTAGTAAGCTCGCTGGCCAATGAGTTGTTAACCTCACAAAATCCAATGAAGGACTCTTTGATCGTCACATCAGTGGCAACACCGAGAGCATCTCGCTCAACTATGACATATCTGAAGATCTGACTCATCTGATTCACTTTACCCACATCTTGTGTTGTCTGTAATCACAGAGAAAAATGGAGCTGATCGTATTTCGTCTAGAATGTGTTTCTGAGTATGTTTTGCTAGAATTTCGATTAGCTCATTTTGTATCAGTGGGCTTAGGTACTTGATCGAGCGAGCAGGGTGGCTAATCAGATCTTTAAGCACTGGGTCGTACATTGCCAGGAGCTCAATGACAGAAAGGAAATTGGCATTGTTAATTTCTCCTATTTGTACCTTATGTCCTCTAAAGGGAATTTTTTGTTCATAGCTAAAGTGAGCGTAACATTAATCACACAGTGTAGTACCTGTCACCAAAAGCTGGCCTCGTGAGGTATGTCCCTCTCCCTATCCTTATCATAGTTTTGTTCTGATGCCAATGGTCACACACCACACATGCAGCTTTATGTACAGTGGATGACTCGTGCTCCAGTGGGAAACGGCCAGTAGGTTTGCATGACCCTATAGATTTTTAGACATTTGAGTCTAGATTCTCAGGAAAATGTCCCATGTCCGTTGGATACTCATGCAAAGAGGATATATTAGCAGTGATGGGCATAGAATCTACCTCTTTCTCCTCAACGCTGTTGGATGACCCGCTGATGTTAGCACAGGCCACCAAGCTCTCTGCGGCAGGGACGTGCACAGGGGGGTTGCTCAGGTTGCCCGGGCAACTGCCCATATGCCCTTCTCAACTCACGTTGCCCTTCCGAGGGGAAAGAAAAATAAATAAATAAATCGTAGGCTACAGTGGATGCAGAATTTCATGTAGGCCTAGATAAAAAAAATCGCAAAGCCTCACTCACTTCCATTCGAGCACCGAAAGTGAAAGTCAGTAGCCTAGGGGAAGGGCAAACTCTGTTTACGTGGGCACCTGAGCTGAGCCTGCATGAGCGGCAGCGGCCCTAGAAGGAGATTGTCGCGGTTGTCGGGTGAGACGACTCAGCGTTGTCGGTAAAGGTGAGTTTGTAACAAACGAACGATCATCATCATCAAGTTTATGAAATTAAAATCTTCATAAATCCAGACTGAGTTTGTCACTTTTAGCCTAAATAATCAGACAGATGGCTTGCAGACAAGCAGCACGTTATCACATAGCCTAGGCTACTATTGTTTTGGCATTAGACAAACTAAGCATGTCTGCTGATAGTTAGTTTCTCACATATAGTTTTAGCAAGAAGAATGAGTGATGGAAGTAATGCATCACATTAATTATTTTATTCAAAATAGTTAAATGCCTAAATCCTATCACTATTTTGGGCAGGCTATTGTTTGAAGCCAAGATGCCCACTGAAAAGAGGCAGATTCAGGAGAGGGAGAGACAACTCAGGGAGGCAGCAAAGGGCACCCCCCCACTGCAGGGTTGGCTGCGAAAAAGCCAACCAGCAGGTGAGACAGAGACTTTGCACTCAGTAGTTAAGGTGATTGAGTGCTGTATTTCAGTGTTTTACTTCTTTGTGTATATATATTAATAAAGACCCTGTTATTCTCAGTCCTTCATATAGGCCTACATGGATTTCTATGCAACGTCACGAAAACATGCGTGCGCAACTAAGAGGCAGAAAGCACCATAAAACAGCATAGAGCAGCGCTGTCCATGAAAAGAATAAAATGAGTTTTTGTGCTGAAAACTGCACCAATTCCAAATCACGATGGTTAGAGAATGTTCAATATGTTCAATATCCCTAACGGAATGCATGTCTTCGCCAAAAATGACAAAATACGATGTTATATTAAAATGCAAATGAACAGCAAACTCTGAATTATAGTCTGAAATGAGATGTTATTATCATTGAGACAACAAGGGTATACAAAAAAATCTGATTGTAGCTTACAGCAGCGCGCATCTAGTTTTGCTTGTTTTGTTGGTAAATGTATGCCGTGTATAGCCTGTGAGTTTTTTTTGTTTTGTTCGGGGGGTGCCCTTTTTTCAGGTCAGAGCAACTGCCCCTCAAAATTCCTGTGCACGTCCCTGCTCTGCGGGTACCTCACTCCATTCCTCCTCAACATTTTCACCTTCTACTACATTGACCTTGCCTGATCCTCTGGTGCTAGCATTAGCCAGGGAGCTACTACTGCCAACGGTCGCTTCAGGTGCTTCACTGTCTTGCTCCAGCTCAATGTCAATCTCACCCTCCTGTGCTATCTTTTTAAAGAAGCTTCCTATTTTTGGTAATTATAGTGGATGGAATCCACTATCTTGAAATCTCCTGGCTTCTTCTTCTTCTTCTTCTTCTTATAACCTTTTCTTTTAACCTTTTCAAGAATGAATGCGACTCTAACCGCTTAACATACAGACATGTTGAAATAACCGTTGGTTGGAGTGGGGCAAGAGAGTTGTTATTTCAGATTTTTTTTAAAAGTTTATACTTTTTGAGAAATAGGGGATTAAAAATGTTAAAAAGCTAATTTTCCCCCCATAGACTTGAATGGCTGTGATGTCATAATGGCCTAAAGCCAGCTGCGCTTGTTAAGCTCCCAGAGTAGTTCCCGGGGCTAATCAGAACACTGGCACAGGTGTCACCTGTGAATCCAACTGTCTCAGCTTCTTTTTTTTTTTTTTTTTTTTATTTATTTGCAAACATCATTGACATTACAGAAAATGCATCACTACGACATGCACATGAATACTACATACGACAAACAGATGTACATTACATAAACACATACTGTAACTTAACAAGACATCACATTGACTTGGCTTCCACAAACATAACACAACATAATATTAATAACAGAAAGGCTAAGGATGATTTGCGTCCAGGATGATTACAGATATGATTATCAGGGATGAAATTGATGACCGGAATGAAAAGAAGGGGGGATGGGGGGGGGGGGGGTGCGGATGGTAGCTCTGAGAGTGTGAATGAGGTGGTGTTGGGATGGGGGGTGAGGGGTAGTGAGTATGTGAGGATGTATGTGTGTGTGTGTGTGTGTGTGTGTGCATATGTATAAGGCTGGCTTGCTGTTGGGCCAGGAGGAGAGAAGCTGGAACATAGGGAGGGAGGGTTTCAGAGGAGAGGAGCTGTAATTATTCTATTAATGATAAGTATAATAATAGGAATAACTGATTGCCTGGTTGATTGCCTGACTAATTGCCAACCTGGGCACCCATTAATGGCCACAGTTCCACCCAGCCCCCGCAGTTATACTGCGACGAGCTGACAGAGGGGAGGACCTGCGTGCCACCCATCGCCCCAGGCCCCCAGCATATGCACACATCCCCCACTACCACGACCAACCACATCTCGCCCCCAGACCTTCACCCAACACGCCACTCTTGACCTAAATATGTACAGTATGTGAATGGCTAGGTTGAGGGGTCTATCTAGAGTGTAGCATTAAAAGAAGTGGGCATGCATGGTGAATATCTGTCAGGATTTCCCCATGCACACCACACTTACCCTGTGTAAGATGTATGCCTCCTCAATGTGTGCATTAAAATAAGTGAGGCATGCAGATAGACACCTGATGAGGCATCTACCTGCACTCCACTCTTACCCTAGCCTGTTTTGTAGTTTTTGTTTATGTATGTCACCTAACATGTAGTGCAATTAAAAGAGAGTAAAGCGTGCTGTGTGCTTCCAGGACAAGGCGTGTGCATGAGCGTATGAGGAGGGTGCACACCGGGGGCCCAGGGCCAATAGATAACCCACAGGACCCAACCAATGCCAAAACCACACAGCGACCCGCCAGGACCGAGTCTCCCAAGCCATCCAATGGGGTCCCGTCAGAATAACGATGGGAGAGGCAGAGAGAAAGAGTGAAATTAGTAAAGTTATCAGAGAATGTAAATAAAAGGGGGAGGGAAAGAAGGGGATGCTATTTATATTAATAATAATAATAATAATAATAATAATAATAACAATAATAGTTCCAGCTACCCTCCCCTGCCCAGTGTTCGATGATATGTGTATCTGTTGATGAAGTGTGTTATGATGGTGTGGAGATGGAACTCAGGCAAAGAGGGTCAGGACTGTAAGTAGGTGATAAAGGGGGACCAAGGAGAGGTTATATCCTGAGTATTGATTAAGTTTGTAGTTGATAGGTTTTCTAATGATATACAAGTTTTTCCAATGAGCGATGTGAGCTTTTTTCTTAGATTTCCAGTTCATGAGGATTGTTTTCTTGGCGATAGTCAGCGCTACCAGCAGTGTTTTATTGCAGGAGTTGCTTAAATTGACTGTGGATGTATCACCAAGTATGCATAAGGAAGGGGATGCTGGGATGTAACAGCCAAAGATGGAAGAGAGAGATTTGTGACACTCACCCAGAAGTGGTTGATTGGAGTGCAATGCCAAACCGCATGAATGTATGTATCTGGGTTATTTTGTGTGCAGTGAGTGCAAAGATCCGAGCCAAACCCCATTTTAGCCAATTTATGTGCAGTGAAGTGGAATCTGTGAAGAACCTTGTATTGTATTAGTTGTAGATTACTATTCTTTGTCATGAGGTAGATGTTTTTGCACATTTTGGTCCAGAAGTCGGCACCGGGAGTAATTGATAAGTCTGATTCCCATTTGTGATATGGCAGGCCAATTGTTTTTTCTGAACGAGATATAATTTTGTAAATTTGGGAGAGTATTTTTTTGGGAGAGGGAATATTAAGCAGCTCTGAGATTGGTGGGGGAATGTCAAGGTTAGCTGTCTGGATGTTAATTTTTCCTAGGATAGATGATTTAATTTGCAGGTATTGTAAGAAGTGTTTACTCTCGATGCCGTGCTTCTGGACCAAACAGGAAAATGAGATGAGGCCAGATTATTGTCTTGAAGAATGTGTTGAAGGTGAGTGATGCCCTTTCCCATCCATGTGTGAAAGTTAAGTGTTTTTTTATTGACGGTGAAATCTGGGTTATTCCAAATCGGGGTGCGAATTGATGGTGCTATAGGTGAATCAGTGATGTGGTAGAATCTCCACCAGGCTGTCAGAGTAGCTGAAATTGTTGGGGCTTTGAAGGATGGATGTTTTTTGACCGACTGACTGCAGAAAGGGAGATCTGAGATTTTAATTTCTTTACATATTGTTTGTTCTAGGTCTAACCAGGTGTTGTCTGAGGGGGTGGGGTGTAGCCATTTGTGGATGAAGTGGAGCTGGTTGGCCAGGGCATAGTGCTGGAAGTGTGGGGCCTCTAGTCCTCCCATTGCTTTTGGTTTTTGGAGAGTGGCAAGTTTGATCCTTGGGGTCTTATCTTTCCAGTAGAATTTAGTGATTAATGAATCGAGAGACTTAAACCAGAGGGTGGTGGGCTGGGTTGGAATCATAGAGAATAGATAGTTTATTTTGGGCAGTATTGTCATTTTGATTACTGAGATTCTGCCCATGATGGATAATGGGAGGTTCTTCCAGCGTTGAAGGTCATCATCTATTGAAGTGAGTAGAGGGGAATAATTTAGGCTAAATAAGTCTGACAGCCTGGGGGAGACTTTTATCCCTAAGTAAGTGATATAGTTAGTGCAGAGTGGGATAGGTGAAGAGTTGGCTGTCACATCCCAGCTGTTGGGATGTAATGGGAGAACTGCAGATTTATTCCAATTGATTGAGTATTCAGAAATTTTAGAGAATGTGTCAATGAGTTTGATGGTTTCTTCTACTGATGTTGTGGGGTCTTGAAGAAAGAGAAGAATGTCGTCAGCATAAAGGCTGATTTTGTGATGCATATATGGAGTCTGGACACCTTTGATGAGGGGGTTCTGACGGATGGCAGCTGCTAGGGGTTCAATGAAGATTGTAAATAGTGAGGGGGAGAGTGGGTATCCCTGTCTAGTTCCCCGGTGAAGAGTGAAACTTTGTGATGTTAGTCCATTGGTGATTACTGTGGCTGAAGGAGAGGTGTATAGAAGTTAATGAACGACTCCCCGAAGCCAAACCTCCCTAATGTGGAAAACAGGAAATTCCAGTTCACCCTATCAAAAGCTTTTTCTGCGTCCAGAGTTGCTATGATGGTATTATCTTGAAAATTTGTAGAGTGATGCATTATATTTAACAGTCTGCGGGTGTTGGTGGATGAAATTCTACCTTTAATGAAGCCTGTTTGGTCTGAGTGGATAATGGATGGGGTGACCTCTGCTAATCTGTGTGCTAGCAACTGTCTCAGCTTCTAATGCATACAATCTGGCGCTCCCTAAAACTACACATCCTGTTTAAGTGTTTCCCGTGTGTCAAAATTATTCGGGGGGATTATTCCTACCGCTGAAATCAAGAAGACGCCTATGTAGTCACAAAGCCAGAACTGAGAGACTCAGGAGAAGTTTTTATCCCCAGGCCATCCGAACTCTGAACTCACACTATACTGACTTTGCACTCATTCACTCCTCAGCACTCATGACCCCCCCCCACTTTCACACAGACCTTTTATTTATTTTCTTATTTCATCACACGTCAAAACACACACACACACACACACACAACTTTTCTCCAACTTTTGCACATCTCCATAGAACTTTGTATTTATTATTTTGATTTATCCTCCATCTACCCATGTCCTTGATTGCCTAGCCTTTCTGCCCCCCCCCCCCCCCCACCCCACCCCCATCCCCAACACACACACAAAAAACACACACACTTACATCATCACTGTCATCACCTCACATACATACAGCACACTGCTTGCTACAGTAAGCCTCCTCTACATACTTGCTGCACACTGCCCCCCCCTCCCTACATACACAGCACATTGTCTTCAGGATCTTCAACACACATCCTCTACATACTTACAGCACACTGCCCCCACCTACCCACACACACACTACACACACACACACAAACACAGTCACTGCTCCACTCCCCTCCTGCCCACACACACATCTTCACTGTCATCACTCACATACATCATATCATACATACAGTACTCTGCTTGCAATAGTAAGTCCCTTCACCATACTTGCAGTACACTGCCCCCCCCCCCCCCCTCTCCCCTACATACACAGCACATTATTTCATCAGGAAGCTTCTCCAACACACATCCCCAACATACTTACAGCACACTGCCCCCCCCCCCCTCCCCTACATACACAGCACATTATTTCATCAGGAAGCTTCTCCAACACACAACATACTTACAGCACACTGCCAAGAAATTTAATGTCTTAACCCATAACACGCAATAGTTTTGAACACGTTAGGCTACATATCGGTGTTGAAGTGTTTAGATTCCCAGCGCTAGCCTAGTAGGCATTTTAACAGCAACTATGGCTATGCGCTAACACCAGTCAGCAGAGTTTAATTAGCGATAACGTACGGAGAGAGTTTAGCCTCTTTGACAGCTCAGTGACATCAGGTATGTAACCTACATTTATGTTTTTGCCAGCGAACTTTTACCATGATCTTCATATTCATTGTGATGCTATATGGGCCTCATGTACATGAAAGATTAATATCATGCCATTATGTTGTTTAGAACACACCGTGAAATAAAGTTTTCACCTTACACCTTTGTTGATGACATTTCAAATAAATGCCAGTTAGCACATTAGCAAGGATATTGTGTAACATATAGGCTACTGTTGATGTTGTTTCATAGCCTTTTGCTTGTGTGTAGTTAGGCCCACTGCTAGATTTTGACAGGAGCTTGCGATATCGTTTTAAAGTAAGCTGGGCTCACGCAAGCTGTCAAACACTGTCCACTCGCCTATGTGGTGCACCCCTCTGGTTTATACATCCAGTGTTTATGTTAGCTAACTGTATCTGGATGTGTTGCTATCATAGCAAGACATTAGAGATGGCGCATGACATGCAGTGATGCCTCGTATGTGCCTCGTATAAAAAAAAAAAAAAAAAAAACCCTGTTTAAGCACCGAAATGAGGCACCGAAATCCATGTTGTTATTCAATGCCGTTACTACCGTTTGCGTCGGCATCGATGCCATTTTAGAACCATGTTTCGGTGCCCAACCCTATTGTTGATATTATTTATTCCAATAAATTTGTGTAATTACTTTATACATGTATTTATGTAGTCAGATGACATTCTTAGAGGGAACGTTTTACAGTGAAAGGCCCGGTCGCAAGTCGATTAATGCGATAGGGGGCCCGGCCGTCAATCATGTATTTCCAGCGTGATGCGGGCCCCTGTTTGGACCAGGCCCGTAAGCAACTGCGTACACTGTTTACCGATAGTTATTCCCCTCAATGGGCCTGAAAATTACAACCCGACCAGATCCGGCCCATGGCTTTTAAAGCCCGGACCCGATGTAACCTGACACATCAACATGAATTATCTGCCTGAACGCGGCCTGACGTAAAACACGTTTTGACTGTTAAACCCTGACTTTATTTAGGTGAAGATTCAACACATTAGCGTGACAATTTACTTAAAACGGTGATTTTCTCCTCTTTTGGCGTATCGTGACGGAAGAACCATGCCAACTTTGGACGCGGTTATCCTAGCGATACTTTTTGTAATACCCTCGATATACATATCGTTGGAAAGCTTAGTTTATGGCCGTTCATGTGAGCACAATGACTTAATTTTGTCAATTTTACCAAAGTGACTGGTTTCGCCTTGCAGGGTCACATATTTCATAAGCACCTTGCCTACCTAACCTGTAGAATTTCCAGCAGAAATCAGCACCACTCCAAACACTTTCCAGACCTCTGATTTTCCCACTCCTGTAGTAGCGACGGTGAACTTTCTTTACGATGAACAGCAGTGATGATTAATAAATGTTTTTTTTCATTGTGCGGAAAAGATTAAGCCCGAGGTCCGACCCGACCGGGTCCCGTCGGGTTTGTCGGGCCGACCCGACCCGTTGAGAACTCTAATGCCCCTGCATAGGCCATTGATGAATTGCCTTCACCCTTGTCTGTCTTAGGCCATCTTCTCCAGGTGTTCTTGGGACCACCTCTACCTCGTTTGCCTTGTGGGTTCCATGTCAGTGCCTGGATGGTTATTGCTGTTTTGTTTCTTATCATTGTGTAATCAATCCAGATCCACTTTCTCCTTTACATCTGTACTTCTATTGGTTCCTGGTTGGTGTGTTCCCACAGGTTGATGTTGTTAATTGTGTTTGACCAGAAGATCCCAAGGGTGCATCTTAGGCAGTGGTTCATGAACGACTGCAGCTTGCTTATGATGGTAGTGGTGTTCCATGTTTTGATCCGTACAAAAGTATGGATTTTTCATTGGAGTTGAAGATTTTAAGCTTGGTCTTGAGAGAGATGTTTTTTTGTTCTCCAGATCTTGATTAGGATGTTGAATGCTGCTCTAGCTTTTCCAATTCTCAACTTGAGGCTGTCCTTCCAATCCGTTGGTATGATCTCTTCCTCCCATATCTGTTTGATCAGCTGGTGAAGCATGATAGTTGAGGTTTCAAAAGCAGCTTGTAATGCCTCTACAGGAATCCCTTCCGCTTTGCCACGGCGCAATCCCTTTATTGCCACTGCATGAAAAGTGGTCCCCGTAAATGCCCGGAAATCTGACTAATTTTCGGCAGTTAATGACAATTTACAGCATGTGAACGTCGCGTTTGTCTGGAAAAGAACTGTGACGTATGTTGAGAGCTTGCGGAGTACTAATGGCTCTAATTAGCATATGAATGGCAGCGAAATGCGCCTGACCAGGCCTGGCTTGAATTTCCTTACTCAGTATTGGATGAAACCAATACTTTTAAACAAGAAAAATCACTCGTGATTGGTTGGCTGATGTGTCACTATTGGTCACCCTGGGTCATTATAAGTGTAAACCCCATATTCCTATGATATGCTATTATGTTGTATATTCATGTCATTGTTATCTTATGTAGGCTACTACACTATTATTACCATCAAGGACATGAATGAAGTGTACAAAGCGAGATCTGCCCACACAACAATTGGGAAGCTCACGAGAAACCCAAAATCCTACAGCACCGTGAAGTGGCTGTTTGCTGCTTCGGAGCAGTAGGTAGGCTAACTGGCGGCATTCTGTCTGAATTTGGTCCATTTTGCTGACGTCTGTGGTGCATTGTCCTGTAGGCTACTTCGGAGTTGCCTCTAATCTTGACTGCAGTGTGGCATAGAGCTCAGCTCCTGGCTGCGATAGGACGGAGGTTGTACAATCCATCCAGACATCCCGCCAACGATGCCGTCTTTCTCATCAGATATCAGGTCTATGGTGGTGCACTTCCAAAGGTCCACCTCTTCCTTAGCTAGCACACTCTGTCTCGCTTCCAGCAGCTGTAGCCGACTGCGTAATTTGTCTTTTTCGTTCTATAAGTTCCACTTTTCATGTCATAAATGCCTATGATGAGGCTTTGCAGTTTTTCAATATGGTCAATCTATTGTCTCAATTGTGTTTCATGTGATGCACAGAAGCTACATTCATGCATTGTTTTGCTCCAGTTGAAAATGTTTCTGCGTAATTTGTCAGCTGTGATCAAATTTTTCTGTGCCCACCCATTTGAACATTTCTGGCTACGCTACTGTTAGAAAGGAAACTGATAAGTCATACAAGTGTACTATTCCTACAAAACAACTAGATACTGACATTGTAGAGCAAGAATAGCCACATAGCACATGTGGTGACACAGTTTCAGTGAGTAAAGATTCATTTTGGAATCTAAGAGGACACATTTCGCGGAAACATGAGTGTGCTACGGAGAGCAAAGAAAAACGTGAGCAATTTGAATATGCTTCATATCAAGTAGAAGGCTAAAGTAAAACTTGGATGCTAAGCCTGTATTCTTTAGGCAATTAATCCCACTGATCCCTTTAGTTTTAGGCTTATGTGTATTAATGTTGCCAAGCGTGTTTGTTGTTGCACTATCTTTTAAAATAAATGTTCTGAGTGAAATATATTGCCGTTGCTCTTAGTTTTTTGGGATTTAAGTTTTCTGTTTAAGGTGACAATTCGACTTGTAGATTATTTCTCCCTCTTTTAAATTGGAGCGAGAATGGAGTGATTTCATTGCGGTTGGATGATTTTTAGGTGGAGCAGGGAGCGAAATTGAGCGGAGTGACCTGACGCGAATTTGAGCGGAGAAGCGGCCGAGTAAACAGCCACCTGAGCGAAGCGCAGTGTTGACTTGCGCGTCTTTTTAAGATGGTGAGCGTAAACGAAGGAAAGCCCTCTAATCGGACGGGCAAGATTGACAAATAGACGGGCCTAGCCCCGTCCAGGCCCGCCCGTGGCTATGCGTATACTTTCTAAATTATTTAGCTAACTCCATCCCCATCAACGAACTTAGGCTATATGGCCAATATCTTTGAAATGTAACAGTCTTGGTTTTATTAGGAAGACATGAATTCTGGGTGGGTTTGGGCAAGCCTCAGACTCGTGGTGTCAGCGGTATCAGAGTGGAACAGAGCGGCTGCTCCGGCCTCTAAATTAAAAAGGGCTCCGCGCTCAAATTCCATTCATATTACACAAAACTATAAAATAATCTAAACTTCATTTACTCTCGGTGTATAGATCAGGACAGACTTGCGGAACAGGCTGCAGGGCAAGAAGTCTGACAGCCTGCATGAAGATAAGCATTAATGGTCCAATAGTAAAACAGTGCAATTACCAAAGGGCCCTTGAAATGTTCTTTTTAAAGCCAAAGAGGATGGCTTGTAGTGACTGATCACATTTGCACATTTTGTTGTTTTGCACTTTCTTTTGCACTTGTTCTATTGTTTGTAATAGTCTTTGTTAAAATTGCACAAATTACACCAATACTAAGAGTCTGTAGTGTATCGCACAAACAAGACGCCAGCACCCACACACCCCCAGTCGGACCGACCCGACACCATAACCCCCCCACCCCAGTCAGATGGCAACCGATAAACCCCCCCCCCCCCCCCCCAACAAGGTTAGTGTTCATAGAATATGTACTTATCAATATGCATTTTAAGCCTTAAAGTAATTTTGGACTGTAACTAGATCATCTTTTCACTTGCTTGAGTAGGCCTAGTTAGTGTTAATTGATGTGAATGAACAACAAAATACTTCCTCGCTGGTATTTTCAGAGTAGCAAGAGGGGCTTCGATTTTGGTAGGTTGATGTGTATTTTAACTGGCTGCAGCCTAAAATTAGGATGAGGAGTGTTGATGCCGCAGTTCAGCACGTGCGTACGTATTTGCATACATGCTGGACGTGACATTGGGAGTGTGGCTGCATTGTCGATTCTACTTTTTAGTTCGAAGTTCAAGATAAAGATGTAATTTTGATCGATTCCGATATAAAATCGATATCGTGACACCCCTATATCATACCCAGCATCATTTCTGCCTGTTGAGCGCATTGCTGGGAGTTGTGTGGTTAACACAGCCACTGTGCATTTAAGCAAGACCAAAGGAAAGGTCACAGTCATACTTTCATTAAATAAATCAATTCAAGCTAAAATTTAAGAGTATAATTATGCTTTACTGAGCCTGATCTATTTATACCAGAGCTTTTCTTAAAATTAAGTTAATACCTTTTAGAAAAATATCACCTGGGATAAAGCTCCCCCTGCTACCCTGATTTGCATTTGTATAGCTCACAGCATTTTCATTTACATGTTAAAGCCTCCCCTAGAATTAGGAGGAGGGGTTCATGGGGGGATGACTGCCAAGCAGTGCCCACGTCAATTTCACGGCAATTCACGTCTGTTTTCGGTGTTGCCTCCAAACCTCCTCAGCACGGCCTTCACATAAAAAAGATGACCACATCATCGATGTATGCAGAGGATTATTCCTCCGCCCCCTCGAGCACTTGGTCCATGAAGTGCTGGAATGTTGCCGGTGCCCCCTGCAGGCCAAAAGGCATATAACAGAACTGCTAAAAGCCAAACAGGGTGGCCATGGGAACTTGCCAGTATCCCTTACTGAGATCTAATGTTGTTAGGAAACTGGCACTGCCCAGGCGGTTAATCAACACATTGATCCGTGGCATCGGGTATGGATCAAAAGTAGAAATTGAGTTTACCTTTCTGAAGTACATGCAGAACCTTAAGGTCCCATCTTTCTTTGGCACAAGCACTACCGGACTCGACCAATCACTGGTTGATGGCTCAATGATTCCCATGTTCCGCATGGAGTCAATCTCCTCCTTGATCTTTGGGAGAAGCTGAGCTGGAATCCACTAGCACAGGAGCCGGACTGGACCAGGTGCCTTCAGCCTGATGTGGAGCACTGCCAGCTGTGTCTTGCCTGGCATGCTGCTGAACACCCCCTCAGGCACACATGCCTTCAGTTCCTGCTGTTGGGCCTTGGAGAGGTGGTCCAGGTTTATCTCTGCATCTTCTTCACGCTTGACTGGGAAGTACTGCTCATCTATCTCTTCCTCTTCTCCGATGGCTCTGGCAAACAGGTGCTGCACCACCGCTCTCTCTCTAGGGTGCCATTCCTTTAACATATTTATGTGGAAAATCTGATTTTGCTTTTTCTTATCTGGCATGTTTATTTTATATGTGACCTTGCCCGCCCGCTATTGGACTACATATGCCACTATGCCCCTGCCACTTTGCAAGTAAGCTGCTTTCAGACGTGGGAAGCAACAACACATTCTCACTTCTGAGTAATCATACCACTTACGCTGTTTGGCTTGCGCAGTCTGCATATTCCCTTGCACCAGCTCGGTAAGGTGTTGCATTTGGTCACGCATCTTCAGCACATATGTCAGGACATTCATCTTCCGCTCTGGCTCCTCATCCCTCCCAGGCCTCCTTCAGGACATCGAGTGGCCCCCTCACCTTCCGGCCCTACAAGAGTTCGAACGACTAGAAGCCAGTGGACGCCTGCGGGACTTCCCTGTAGGTGAATAACAGGTGAGGTAGCCAAACATCCCAGTCAGACCCAGAGTCTGACACAAACTTGCGAACTTGCCCCCGGTCCGCTTGCTCAGGGTCTTGTTGAATCTTTTGACAAGACCATTGGTCTGAGGGTGGTATGGAGTGACCTTTGATTCCTAAGTACTTGTACACTTGCTTAAGCAGAGTAGATGTAAAATTAGACCCCTGATCTGTCAGCACTTCCTTAGGAACCCCCACCCGTGAGACCAGCTGAAGAAAATCATTCGCCACTTGCCTTGCTTTGATGTTACGCAGTGGGAACGCCTCTGGATACCTTGTCGCATAATCAGCAATCACTAAAATGTATCTATTGCCCCTGCAACTTTGTTCTAATGTCAAGTCAAGTTTATTTATATAGCGCATTTCATACACAGAAGTCATTCAATGTGCTCAGTGCAGTTAGCAGAAAGCATATGAGAACAGTTTGGTCTAGATTTAAAACTGGCTACAGTTGGGGCCTCTTTAATGTCATCCGAAAGTTGTTTCCAGAGCTGAGCCGCATAGCAGCTAAAAGCTGCTTCACCTTGTTTAGTTCTAACAGCAGGTTTTACTAAGAACTTTTTCGCCTGAGACCTGAGAGGTCTGGAGGGTGGAACGAGCTGCGAACGAGGCCGATGCTGCAGTGTTGGTAGATGAATATGAACTAACGCATAAAGCTCATTTTGGCGAACATCTGCGTTCAGCAAATGGACGAAGAGACGTGTTTTCTTTTCGTCATAAAACTCCAAACGTCTGCCAGTTAGTCAAGACCAGTCAGGTGCTACATCTGATGCAGAGCAAGTTTGACGTTATTGCCAAGGGAAAGGTCATTGGAAAGGGAACTGTCCAGTGCTAAAGTCAAAGGCCAAAGCTCGTTATTCGTTTGTGAAACCTGCTGCTTTAGCTGTGTCGCCTTTTAATTCAGATGTTGTACTTCCTAACAAACTGAAGCCTAATTACACTCCATTCATTTCAAATGGATTTGTTTCACTAATTGGCAGTGAGGAGAAGTTACCTGTAAAAATCCTGTGTGATACAGGAGCATCAGAGTCCTTTATTTTGGAGTCTATTTTGCCGTTTTCTTCTTCCTCAAGGTCTGGGAGAAGAGGGGGAGGTTGAGTTGGGAGTACGCTCTGCCCTCCCTGTTGATGGGGTGTCTGTTATATTAGGGAATAATCTGGCTGGTGGGCGTGTTTGGCAGAGTAACCCTCTTCCTGTGATGACTGATTCTCTTCAGCTGAGGAATGAGCCTGATGACTGTTTAAAAGAGTTACCTCGGGTGTTTGCTGCTTGTGCTGGGACCCGTGCTGCTAGTCATGCTGCTGCGGTGGAGGCCCTGGAAGTTAAGGCAACTGCAGAAAAGACTAGGTTTGCTTTACCAGATTTTCTAGCCTATGGCCTGTCAAAACAATCTTAGCATTCACAGCGCAAATTACGCAGTGGAGAAAGTGACAGCGCAACAAAGAAAGTGCGTCCAAATTCACCCATTCTTCTCAGTTCAACTACTCGCAAAGTAACTCATCACACAGACATAACAAGTATCACATGAAATAGCTTTTTCTCAGTTTTTAAACGATGTTAGCCGCTAATTGCTGTGGTGAACGGTTCGCGAGAAAAGTGAATAATATCATTCAATTTAATCATAAATTCTACTGAAGGTTTTGCGTCCATCTCCCTACCTATTCATCTCGGTGAAATACTTCACGAACCCTTCGTTTAACATATGACAAACCATATATCAGAATAAACAGCAGACCTTACCGGACAGAAAGGTGTAAAGCAGCCCCCTGTACAGTTAGCCGTTCAAGAGTAATCCCGTTTTGAATTTGCAGTAAATTTCAACATACATGCATGTCTCCAAATTTGGGATTTAAGTTTTACACTGTGTTTAAATTGTTCCACATTATTTCATAACGGCCAAATACAAAATAAATATTACAAATGTCGCCTAGATATCAGTAAATCAGTGGACAGCTGACTGTGAAAAGCGAAGGTCTCGCTTTCACGGGTCTCACCGTTAGTGAGCCTTAATTCCCTACACGCAGCTCCCACATAGCATATACACTGATAAACGCATACAGTTCCCGACGTGCATCACATACACCGACCCGCGGCGTTTCAAAGCCTACCATGCCAGCGACCGCTACAAACATTACATTTAAAACAACCACAATGCATGTCAGTTCAGTCTACTACATTTATTTATCAACATACATAGCGAACAGTGAGGTACCCACTGATTCAGCTCCATTGTTCATTCCGTAGTAGCAATAAACTCACTTTTGAAACATACACAACACTCACGCATCTTGTTTGCCAACGTTCTGCTGGGTACGTCCGAATACTGGTCCCCTGGGGAAACACGAACCGCATTGGAGCCAGTTCCTTATTCACTGTCCCGGGACAGTGGAAAGTGGGTTGTTTGGCGCGGGGGTGGTGAGTTGGCGTGTGTTTTAATTAGTTTATTATTTGTTCTGATTGTTGCATGTAAAGTCCCTGTCTGTATGTAAAGTATATGTGTGGCCATTTATGTACTTTGTATGGTAAAATTATGTGTTGTGTCATATGTTATGTATGTGTATGGAAAAGGTCCATAGTTATTTCTCATCTATTACACCCGGTTGGATAGTGAGCTCTACCAATTCACTTTTGATTGGTAGGCCTATTTAAGGGAGAAAGAGAGAGTGGAAGGAGAGGTAGTTTGGAATGGCAGAGTACTGCGTCAGCTTGCTGCGAGGCTGAATGTGTGAGTTTGTAATGCCTATGATGGCCAGTTTTCTTTTCTTTTCCAAAGTATTTTTGTTTGTTTGTTATTTCATATATTGCACCTGCGCACTGTAAATAAACCTGCACCTTTATCACTTAAAACTCGAGAGCTATTTGTTGTCTGCCAACCCTTCAACCACTGGAGTTTTCTGGACACGCCCATCCCTTAAATGTGAGTTGGGGGTTGCAAAGCCTCTCTCTCACAATTGGTGGCAGCGGTGGGATAGTGGCGCCCTCCGGGAAGCTGAAGAAGAAGGGAGTCCAGAGACGATACCTGACGAGGCAGGCAATGTCGTTCAGACGGCTGGCCCAGGAGGGCCTGCAAGAGAAGCCATCCGGTGATGATGGTGAGGACGGAACCGAAGGAGGAGAGCCAGGAGCTGGGAAGGGAGCAGAAGGAGGACCAGAGGCGTTTGACCTAGGTTCTTTGTATAAGCTCATCACAAAGTCCCTACAGACCCAGGAGCGCGAGGCCTTCAAGCAGGAGCAGAGGTGGCGGAGTGTCCAAGTCCAGCTGAACAGCTTTAGAGACGAGCTGGAGGCTGAACGGAGGGGCGACGATGATGGACATAGGCAGCCGGTGCCAGACAATGCTTGGTTCCCACCAGCAGATCCACAGATTCCAGTGGCACCTCCAGCAGCCCCACAGTATCCAGCACCCGACCCAGCCGCACCGACTCCAGCAGCTTGGACCAGGGCAGCAGTGCCTAGGCTAGAGGAAGGAGATGACATTGAACAATATCTCACCACCTTTGAGAGACTGGCCATGGCCTATAGGTGGCCGAGAGCCGACTGGGCCGTGTACCTGGTGCCTTATCTCACAGGGCGGGCTCGGGCTGCTTATGTGGCTATGGACATGGTAGAGGCCATGGACTATGGTAATGTTAAGGAGGCCATACTAGCAAAGTATGAGATCAACGAGGAGATCTACAGGCAACGGTTCCGAGATCCCGAAGTCCGACCAGGGGAGACCCCTAGGGAGTTATACAATCGCCTGAAGGACCTCTATCGAAAGTGGATTAAACCAGCAGGGAAGACTGTGGAGGAGATAGGAGAAATCTTCATCCTGGAGCAGTACCTGCGTTCCCTGGTTCCGGAGGTGCGTGTTTGGGTGAAGGAGCACAACCCGACTACAGGCCAGAAAGCTGCAGAGCTCGTGGAGGCATTCCAGGGTGCTCGTCGAGGACCAAAGACCTTCTGGTTCCAGAGCTTTAGCCGGCCTGCAGCCGGAGGTAAGTCTGGGGGATACAGTGGTGGAGTTGGTCCTAAGGGTTTTGGGCAGGGTAGGACACCTGACACACAGACCTACATTTCCCCCTCTACCACACATCCTAGGCAAACCTACCCCGCTCCCTCCACTTCACAGCCTAGACAGGCCCCAGCACATACAACCCCCCTGAATAGAGCCAGTGTCATATGTCACTTTTGTAATCAGGCAGGGCACATGATTAGGGACTGCCCCGTCCGAAAAGCCAAGGGAGCAAGCATGTGCAGTGTACCTAGACCTGGTAAGGAAGCTGGACAGTATGTTGGAAGACTCCAAACTACCCCCGTTAGGGTGAATGGCCGAGCTACAGTGGCACTCCTAGACACAGGCAGCACACAGACCTTAGTTCAGCCTCATCTGATAGAGAGGTCAGATGAGCTGGGGAATGGGCAACTAAGGGTTTGCTGTGTCAATGGAGACGAGCATGTTTATCCTGTGGCAGAGATTTATCTTGAGGTCAGAGGACAGGCCTATTGTCTAACGGCTGGTGTGGTGAATGGGTTAAGCCATCCTGTAGTGTTGGGGCAGGAGGTGCTGATACTACCGGAGCTGGTGCATTCCTCCAAGCCAGTTAGCATGGTGGTAACACGGTCCCAAGCACAGGCTGAGGCAGAGAAGACTCCTGATATGACAACACTACTAGACATGCCATATAGCCATGCTGACATTAGCCCCCCTGAGTGTGTCAAGGTGCATAAGAGTCGCAGACAGAGGCGACAAGAAAAACTGCAGGGAACAGTGCAGAAGATGGGAGAGCAGGGACCAGTTCCAGAGGTTACAGGAAAAGACTGGTCAGAGCTTCCCAGTAACTTTGGTGATCTGCAGAAAGACGATGAGTCTTTAACTGAGCCTTTCAGTAAAGTGACAGAGGTAGAGGGCAAGAAGACAGGTCTAGCCACAGCTTTATCTGGGGAACACTATTTTATCCGGGCGGGCCTATTGTACCACCAACCTGAAGGGGGCGGTGTTGAGCAGCTGGTAGTCCCAAAAGGTCTCAGAGACAAGGTGCTGGCCTTAGGCCATGATATCCCATGGGCAGGACACCTGGGTAATGTTAAAACCCTGGAGAGAATAGCTGGGCGGTTCTATTGGCCAGGGCTATACAGTGAGGTACAAAAGTACTGTAAATCTTGTCCCACCTGTCAGCTAACCAGCAGCCATAAGGTTAAGCCTTCCCCTCTGCAATCACTTCCCATTATTGGAATTCCATTCAGCCGAATAGCGATGGACATAGTAGGGCCCTTGGAGAGAACGCAGTCAGGTCACAGATTCATCCTGGTTGTGTGTGATTATGCTACCCGATACCCCGAAGCTTTCCCCTTGCGCAAGATCACAGCTGGGGCGATTGCCCGTGTCTTGCTTCAGTTGATCTCTAGGGTAGGCATTCCAGAGGAGATCATCACAGACCAGGGCACGGCATTCCTATCCAAAACACTCAGACAAGTGTACAGTCTACTGGGGATAAGGGGAATACGGACCACTCCCTACCACCCTCAGACTGATGGGCTGGTGGAGAGGTATAACCGGACGTTGAAGAGTATGCTGAGGAAATTTGTTGCAGCCAACGGCAAAGACTGGGACCAATGGCTTCCATACCTCCTCTTCGCCTACAGGGAGGTGCCCCAAGCCTCTACTGGGTTCTCGCCCTTTGAACTCTTGTACGGGCGCCAGGTGAGGGGCCCTCTGGATTTACTGCGGGAGGCCTGGGTGAGGCCAAGGCCTGCCGAGACCCACAGCTTGCTCACCTATGTCCTCAGAATGCGGGACAAAATGGAGGAGATGGCAAGTCTGGTGGAGGAGAACATGCAGCAGGCCCAGCAGACCCAAGCTCGCTGGTACGACAAGTCAGCAAGGCAGAGGACCTTCAAGACAGGACAGCAGGTTCTTTTGCTTTTGCCAACGTCAGAGAACAAGCTTCTGGCCCGATGGCAGGGGCCCTATCGGATTACACGTCAGCTAGGGCCGGTGACCTACGAGTTGGAGATGCCAGAGAGGCGGAAGACAAAGCAAGTCTTCCACGTCAATCTCCTCAAGGAGTGGCATGAACGGGAGTTGCCGCTCAGCCACCAGCTGATGGTGCAAGCAGTGGTGGAGGAGGAGGAAACTCCGGAGCAGTTTTTCCCTTCGGGTGTCGCCGCCACTGAGTTGGACCTCTCACACCTGACTGCTGAGCAGGTGTTGGAATTGCAGGCAATCATGCCTGAGGGCCTGTTTTCAGAGCAGCCGGGGTGTACCTCGGTGGTGGAGCATGACATCCTCTTGAAAGACTCCCGGCCGGTGAGACAGAGGATGTACAGAATCCCTGAGCGCTTGTTGCCTGCACTCCAGGAGGAGTTGGAGGTGATGAAGCAGCTTGGGGTCATTGAGCGCTCCTACAGTGGGTGGAGCAGCCCAGTAGTCCTAGTGCCAAAGAAAGATGGGAGCATTTGGTTTTGCATTGACTTCAGGCAGGTCAATGCTCAGTCAAATTTTGATGCGTACCCAATGCCGAGGCTTGAGGACCTCATAGAGCGCCTTGGAAGGGCTCACTTCATCTCTACCTTGGACCTTTGTAAGGGTTATTGGCAGGTCCCGTTGGCTGAGGGAGCTAAGCCATACACTGCCTTCCGTACCCCACAAGGCCTGTACCAGTTTAAGGTTATGCCTTTTGGCCTGCAGGGGGCGCCAGCCACCTTCCAAAGACTAATGGACCAGGTCTTGGAGGGCACTGGTACCTTTGCAGCGGCATATCTGGACGACATAGTGGTGTATAGCGCCACCTGGCAGGAGCACCTGGAACATTTGGCAGAGGTGCTGCGGCGCATTCACAATGCAGGGCTGACAATCCAGCCAAAAAAATGTGCCCTGGCTCAACAGGAGGTCAGGTATCTTGGACACATTCTTGGAGGTGGGGGGATAAGGCCTCAAAAGGATAAGGTCGAAGCTGTCCGGGACTGTCCGCGACCCCAGACCAAAAAGGACATAAGGTCGTTCTTGGGGCTTGCCGGGTGGTACAGGAGGTTCATCCCGAACTTTGCTACCCGAGCAGCACCTCTCACCGATCTGACCCGGAAGGCGGGTGCTGTACAGGTCCGTTGGGAGGAGGTGCATGAACGGGCTTTCCAGGACTTAAAAAGGACATTGCTCAGTGAGCCCGTGCTGCAGAGTCCGGACTTTGAGAGACAGTTTACTGTGCAGACGGATGCCTCTGGAGTCGGACTGGGGGCGGTTCTTCTACAGGGGGAGGCGGAGCAGCAAAAGCCTGTGGCTTACATAAGCCGTAAGCTCTTTCCCCGTGAGACCAGGTACTCTGTGGTGGAGCTGGAGTGCCTGGCAGTGAAATGGGCCTTGGACACTTTTAAGTATTACCTGTTGGGTAGAGACTTTATACTTGAAACTGACCATAGGGCATTGCAGTGGTTGGGAAAAATGAAAGACTCAAATGCACGCATAACCCGATGGTTTTTGTCCATGCAGCCATTCAGATTTCAGGTTCAGTACAGGGCAGGGAAACAGAACCCTGTTGCAGACTTCCTGTCTCGTCACCCTAGTGACGAGCCTTCCGAGGGGGGAGGAAATGTGAAAAGCGAAGGTCTCGCTTTCACGGGTCTCACCGTTAGTGAGCCTTAATTCCCTACACGCAGCTCCCACATAGCATATACACTGATAAACGCATACAGTTCCCGACGTGCATCACATACACCGACCCGCGGCGTTTCAAAGCCTACCATGCTAGCGACCGCTACAAACATTACATTTAAAACAACCACAATGCATGTCAGTTCAGTCTACTACATTTATTTATCAACATACATAGCGAACAGTGAGGTACCCACTGATTCAGCTCCATTGTTCATTCCGTAGTAGCAATAAACTCACTTTTGAAACATACACAACACTCACGCATCTTGTTTGCCAACGTTCTGCTGGGTACGTCCGAATACTGGTCCCCTGGGGAAACACGAACCGCATTGGAGCCAGTTCCTTATTCACTGTCCCGGGACAGTGGAAAGTGGGTTGTTTGGCGCGGGGGTGGTGAGTTGGCGTGTGTTTTAATTAGTTTATTATTTGTTCTGATTGTTGCATGTAAAGTCCCTGTCTGTATGTAAAGTATATGTGTGGCCATTTATGTACTTTGTATGGTAAAATTATGTGTTGTGTCATATGTTATGTATGTGTATGGAAAAGGTCCATAGTTATTTCTCATCTATTACACCCGGTTGGATAGTGAGCTCTACCAATTCACTTTTGATTGGTAGGCCTATTTAAGGGAGAAAGAGAGAGTGGAAGGAGAGGTAGTTTGGAATGGCAGAGTACTGCGTCAGCTTGCTGCGAGGCTGAATGTGTGAGTTTGTAATGCCTATGATGGCCAGTTTTCTTTTCTTTTCCAAAGTATTTTTGTTTGTTTGTTATTTCATATATTGCACCTGCGCACTGTAAATAAACCTGCACCTTTATCACTTAAAACTCGAGAGCTATTTGTTGTCTGCCAACCCTTCAACCACTGGAGTTTTCTGGACACGCCCATCCCTTAAATGTGAGTTGGGGGTTGCAAAGCCTCTCTCTCACACTGACTAAGAGTTTGTGAAAGTAGCCTTAATGATCACAAAATGCTAAGCATGCATCTAGGCTATTTGAGTTTCTTAAAGCTGAGCTGTGCTTAAATTGTTCAATACATGATTTCATAACAGGCCAAATATAAAATAAATGTTAAATATAGCCTAGATATCGGTAGATATTAGATGATCAGATGATTTACAGTTATATGTAATGTTTCATGTTTTTGTAATGTTTCATACAGTGATGCAGGTCTACTGCAGTGAATACAACTTTGATCATTTTTATAGCCTACTACTGTATTAACTTTGGCCTTGGTGCCCTGACATGTGGCCTTTGTGCCCAAGTACAGCTCGCTGCAGCCTGCGGGAAGGCGAGGCTTGACATCAAGCCCCGCCCACATCCAACTCAGCCATGTTTTCTTTGCCTACGTCACTCCCCATACGCTTTGGCTTTAGGCCTACTGCCGACAGCCCGGTAGCGAATTATATAGTATATTGTTTCATATTAGATGATAGAAACTGATGATTTAGGCTAAACACAAATTACATTTCATGCAACAACAGTGAATTTTTCATGTAGGCCTAGGCTAGATACTGTAATTGGGTTTGTGTAGGCCTACTTTTTCGTTCATTTGATTTCCGGTTTTGAAACCATGCACATTCACATAAATTGGTCATTTTAAATATTGATGACAATGTGTTCAAACGGAAAACGAGCCATATTTCATTTAATTTAGCCCTCAAAAGTAGAATGGTGTGTTGTTTCATTATCATGGACTATCAGTTTAACAGCAAGAATTCTCCATTACAACCAAATAGCCTACAAAGGGGCAATTTTGCTTTATTGACAACAGGTGAACCAGAAACATGCATTGTGTAACGTTAACCGGTTAGCAGCTAGATCAAGCTCGACATCCTCATCTCAAATATAGGCTACTGCCCAGATAGCAAGCAGCTATCGGACCACCGGTAGATAGGCTACTTGTCAGCAACCCGCGATGGTAACGTTAGGCCACCGGCAGTCCGCCGTATAAATGAATAAAGAAAAGGTTGTCAAATCTGAGGCTCGTTAGCCCAGCGGACCGCGGTAGAACCGATGTGCAAAAACTCAGCGGTCCGCCGGCGACAGCGAAACCGGTGGCCCGCCAGCAGCCTATTGCCATCTGGGTGGTTAACTTTGCTGGCTAGCTAGCCAGCTAGCTAGTTCCTATCTGACGAATGAGTAGTGTGACAACAGCGTTCTTATGGAAACGTTGGTGCTGTTGCGAGTTGCTGCACTGGTTTGAATCCACAGTTTACGTGTTGAATTACACAATAAAACGTGTTTTGCAGTAAGTTGCTGGTTTGTAGAATGTAGCACTAGCAGCTCGCCCAGTCTCGTTGCGAGTCCTGGCTCTCTCTGCTGACTGCCTCCCTCCCTCTTGCCGCCAGCAATTTTAAACTGCGTGACGTAATACAAAAAAACATGGCTGACTTGGATGTGGGCTGGGCTTGATGTCAAGCCCCGCCTTCCCGCAGGCTGCAGCGAGAGGCTCCTCTTTGTGCCCCCCACCAAATATGCCCAACTGAAAGCCAAGTGGCCTTGCTCCCAGAATGGTGAAATTCCAAGTCTGTTTATGACACTTTAATCCAATTTGCATAATAATTTGGAACATGGTGTAGATGGAGAGACACCATTAAGTGTATTTACCACTTTCCAGAATTTTGCTGGATTACTGCCACATGCATAGAGATGGTTAATATAATAGAGCATCACAGTCCCGCCCACAGGAGTTTCCGGAAGTAAGCATTTAATGCAATTTCTCCATTGACAATTCAGGTATAAGCCATAAAAACTTAACTGCACATGGTAGACTCAAAACCAGCTACGGCTGTACTAAGCGATTGTATATGGTCATATAGAGGGCGAAAATTCAAGGGGCACTAACCTTGTTTTGAAATAAATGTCTTTTAATCGCGATGTCTTGGATAAGTACTTCATTACCCACAATCCTGAACAATCCCACAATCCCACAGTGATGCCTCTGATTGGTGGAAAGGCTGTTATGATCATAGTTTGAAACTTTATCAGCGAAAATTATTGACAAAGATGGCGGAGTCTTTTACTGCCTATGGCGAAAATCTTAATGTGAATAAAAACTTTCTAGACGAACATTGGTACTTGTATCAACAAGGATTGTGGTTTATATATCACACAAACTTAGTCAGGGCCAATACACCATCAAATAGAACACTGTAAATGCTAGTTTAAACACTTAACTTTTCAGGTAGCCGATAGGCTAATCATTAGCCTTTCAGACATTAGAATGTCATTATAATGCTGCTAACATTAATATAATGTTTTAGTGACCTTGTTGTTTCTATGAACATGAATTGTTGTTTATAGGAAACATCAACTTAGTCGAGGCATAAAAAGCCCTGTATCTTAATAAGTACTTCAACTTTTGAGCTAGCTAGCTGATAGCACATGCAAGCTGGATGCTACGACCGGCTAGCAGCTAGACACTGCAGTAAAATGGTTAGCAAACCGTCCATGCCCCCGTGAATATTTCACTGTTTCAAGGACGAAATCAAGTGTCCAAAGGGATGAAAACCACTTTAAATCGGGTCACATTATTGACTGTTGTGTGTCCGAGGGTTAGCTTGTGGGTTTTGTAAGGGCCAGCATGAGGGATAAGAGTGGTGAGTTTTGCAGGGAGGTTGGTAATGCTAGTTAACATTAGCTAGGCTACTGTAGCCTTCATACTGTACGAGTCATATCATCAATCATTAACCTAGAAATACTTCTTCGTACATTTAATGAACATTTTGCGTAATAATTCACAGCAAACTGAATATGGTGGTCCAAGAGCAGACCATGCACCGGTCCATGCATCAGGATGGCAGTCAGATACGAAGCACTGCACAATGTTGCTAACGTTAACCGCTTTCACACACGATATAAAATACACGATGGTAAATATAACATTCAATACAAAAACACGATTATTTGCACGATTACTCCTGAAATAACTGCTATTAACTGCACATTCACTATATAAAAATCACTGTTTGGAGGAAAGGGTTTGCGTGCTGTCGCCGGTTGGAAATGATTTCGCGCTGGTTCGTGCTGCTTATATATTATTCAGTGAGGCGCGGTGGTTTATGGGATGAGTAGTTCCTTCGCTCGGAAATGAAAATATGTACACAGTCTTGTACCTTTGACTTTTTTTGGACTTTCTCTTCGTTTTTTCACTCGAAATGATATGTTGTATGCTTATGAGTTACTCTGTAGCTGATTAGCCTAAGACATGCTCTAAAACTCTTTTGATACAGATTTTTCCAAAACGTCAATGGGAGAAATGAATGGGAAATTTACTTCCGTAAACTAAGCTCTCTCGGAGGAGGGGCGGGACTGTGATGCTCTATATGAGGACTTACCACACTTAAAGGTGCCCTGCCACACAAAACCATTTTTACTTGTATTTTTTTTAAACATGTTAGGTCCAAATGTGTTTGTGATATGTCGTGAATGTGAAATTGAACAGCTAGGCCAATTGCAAAAGCTCTTCAGATTGACGTGGAATTGATGAACTCATTACTATTCATGAGCTCGCCCAGTTGAGACCTTGCCCACAAAATTTGTTTAGCTCTGTGACCGTTTTCGTAGGCAAGGATGGCTGAATGTCAACGGACTTCAACAATGCATTTTGCCCAAGAACCCAGACTTGAGGATCAAATGGCTTCAGTTTGTTTTTTGGAACAATGCCACAGGCTTTGCAAAAAGGTTGCTGTTGAAGCCTGGAGCAGGCTACCATCACAGTCTACGACTAGTGCCTGTAAGTAAAACGTAATTGTCAGGAAAGGAAGTGCTATGTTATACAGGTTTAATGAATTCGCTAGCCTAGCAGGTTTTATTTATGCACATTTAGACAATGCTAGCACTCGCTAGCCAAGCTAAGTTCATGCCATGAAGCTAAAATTAGTTGATAATGGCTGTCATGTTATGGACGAAACCTACTAGCTGTTAGCCAATCAAAGTCAAGCAGCTTAGCTCATTGAATATTAATGAGAACTGGCGCTAATCGAGCTGGGTCTTCATGCAGGCTTTCAATACCACACTAGAATGGCTTGAAACAAGGTAACCAAGGTATGTTTTCCACAAAAAAATGTTAGAGTCCATGGTAGAACTTCAGACATTACCACAAAGTAATTGTAAATTCACTGGATTGAACTGGAAATAAACTGAACTTGATTGTTCACTGGATTCACTGGAAATAAGTTCACTGGATTGCAAATCATTAAAAAAAAGCATCCTCATTAAGTTTTCTAAAATACTTTTTAAAAATCACTAAAGAACCTGAGCTTTTCTCCTGTGATTTATAATGCAACCTACAGGGCAATGGTCACTAAAGTCCATAGGGAACACACAGGTTTGGAAATAATGCTCCGGTTTGTTCGTAAGAATGAGATCTAATAATGTTGAGCGACTGGGGAATTTCATGTTCGGGCGGGTGGGTTATGAAACCAACTGAGTAAGACTTAACTCTGTCCATAGATCTTTAAATTAATCTGCTGCGGGGGAAAGCCAGTCAAAGTTAAAATCGCCCAGAATGACAGCCTCGGACTCATTCAGGGAGGATAGCAGCTCCGCTCTATTTATATAATTTTATCACAAAATGAAAGGCCTATAATGTATATGCTATTACAATCCCAAATCAGAAAAAGTTGGGAAGTTGTGTAAAATGCAAATAAAAACAGAATGTGATCATACACAAGTCTGGTAAAGATATATTTAGCAGCAAAAAGGACATAGACAACATATCAAATGTTTAAAATGAAAATTTGGACTATTTCATGGAACATATATGTTGATTTTGAATTTGATGCCATCAACACGTTTCAAAATAAGGTGGAACAGGGAATGTTTACCACTGTACTGCTTCACCTCTTCATTTATCAAAATTCTGTAAATGTTTAGGAACTGAGGAGACCAATCGCTAGAGTTTTGAGAATGAAATGTTGTCCCATTACTCCCCGATATAGGATTTCAGTTGCTCAATAGTATGAGGTTTTCTTAGTCATGTTTTTCATTCCATGATGCACCTAATTTGACAAGTCTGGACTGCAGATAGGCCATTGTAGCACCTGGACTCTTCCTCTATGGAGAAATACTGTTTAAATATGTGCAGAATTCATTTTGGCATTGTATTCCTGAAATATTCAAGGTCTTCCTTGGGAAATACATTGCCTGGATAGCAGTATCTGTTGCTCAAAACCTGTATACATCATTTAAAATCGATTGTACTTTGCCAAATGTGCAAGATGTCCATGCTGTAGGCACTAATGCTCTTCTACACCGTCATAGATGTTGGGTTTCAAACTGAGCATTAAAACAAGTTGAATAGGTTGGATACTTGGATAGGCCCTCTCCCAGGTGAGTCCATGATTTCCAAACAGAAAATGTTGCACATTTTGATTTGTCTAACCACAGGACCTTTTCCCATGTTACCTCAGTCCGTTTAAAACAAGCTCAGGCCCAGATAAAACAGTGGTATTTTCTGTATCATGTCTCAATACAATTTTGGCTGTAGTTTTTTTGAATTGAGTATTAAACTGTGCACATAGACAATGGTTATCAGAGGTTTTCCTGAGCCCATACAATGACCGGTCTGGAAACAGATCTGGGGCTCGTTTCTAGAAAAGTTAGCAACGAAGTTGTTCAGCCACCATGGTACGACGTAACTTGCTACCAAACAGTGACATTGTTACACCTGTTTCCAGAAAGCATCGTACCTGTGTTGCAATTCGCTACCCCCGGCGTTTGAACACCGTAGTTCGAAACAACGTTGTTGATGATGCAGCGATGCATATCATTGGTGGAAACAGTGGCAGTGTAATACCCAACCCCCTAGAAATTCTCTGTCACGGCCTACATCAACATTTTTCTAATATAAACCGAGTGATTAATAACCTTACTCTCGCCAGATGAATTTCGTTCCGCCTACCTCAACTCATCCATCTGGGATCGATCCATTGGAGTGGTGCTTCAGAAGGCCTTATTAAAAAAATCCTTGCATAAGATTGGATAAGCCACTTGTCCATCATCTATTGACGTGCTACTTCAACCACTCACATCTATGAAACTCCCGCCCTGCGTCCTGATACCATACCATACAATCTCGTGCCGAAATCACTCTCAACGGAACCGATCCCAGATGGATGTGAGTGGAGCAAGGCGGAGCTAGGTGGAACGAAATTCATCTGGTGAGAGTTAATTGATTAATGCTGGTATTGTCAGTGCCATCAGTAAAAACCTAAACCTATTGCAAGACAGTTGACTTAAGCCAACCAATATGTGCCATTATTTGTTTTAAATATCTATGTTGGAAAAAATATATAGCCTACATGAATTTCAGGGTATCGCAAGTTTTGATGACTTATCTCTTGGCTTAACGGCAGAGCGTCTGCACTTTGCGCGGTCGACCGGAGTTCGTATCCTATCTCTCCTTTTCACTTCTGAGTAAGAGTAGGCCTACGAGACACGTCAATACGTTTTGACCATAAATATTTATGCATATAGTTACTCTACATCGAGAGACCAATAGGTACATGACATCAGTCAAAAACAATTGAATCCACGTGTCACACTAGTTCACCTGCAGGTAGCTAGTAGCAAGAGGACAATCTCACTTCATAAGAAAATCGAACCTACAACGCTGGGACAACAAGTCACCTGCTTTAGCCACTACACCAAACCGCCTAACCAAAAATTACGAAGTGGATGTTTATCTCGTGATTCAATGATTGATCTACAGTGTTTCCCCTAGAAATTTTTCCAGCAGCGGTGCTATTACTGGGGGGGGGGGGTTGTTGCGCATTTTTTTTTTTTTTTTTTTTTTTTATATCATACCTTCGTGTTTCTTTTGTGGACATTTTCAGCTTTCTTTTACATTATTGGTTAAAAATGATAGAAGAAAAATGAAATGGCACAACCCAGAAAAAGATTTACAATTTATTTAAATTTGTCTTTAATGGCAAAGGCCACACCCAATCTGCGAGCACTTAATTTTTCTGGGCTTTTCAAAGAACATCTCTAAGGCTCTTTGGTAATTGAATTGAATTGTTGGGGGACCATTAATGCTGACACGCATGCACGTAGCCAGATGCTCTCCTTGTAGTCTATTTCTCAGTCCCAAAACAACAAACCCACGTATAAAAAAGTAAATACTCACTTTTCTTCTACAACACTCCCACAGTTACCATACAACTCACTCACAATTAACTCGAAAAGGACCTAGGCTACTTGATTGAAGTGCGACCGTTCGTCTCACCGTCAAGAGAACGCTGAAGTTATGAGAACACGTCTTTCTGATAAGAGAATGTAGGCTCCTATGTCTAATGCCGCAAACGTAGAAAAGGTCTGTTTGTGATAGCCTATTATAGCTAAGTGGACAGAATTTAGGCTATACGTATATGCCAACATATGCTCATATTTCCTTTAACTATCAGAAAGTTTAAACAGGCCTAGACTGTGTTCGCCTAGCTTTCCCATGCAAACATTACATGTAGCCCTACGCTAACGTTACAAGTCTAGGCTACAATTAACGTTAAGACCATACACCTTGTAGCACATTGGTTTACTCTATTGCATTACTTACGTTTTAATAATTTGTCGTTGAATGTTGATGGAGGCTCATCTTTGGGAAATCAGCTCTCTGGATAAAATTGTCAGCCGGAGCAAGAGTTCTCAGAGTTGACGACACCGGACGTAAATCCAATCAGCAGAAAGAACCGCATCACAACAGTAGGCTAAATCGCAACAAACTTTTTCCCCCCATGTTAAATTCATTTCGGTAATCATGAATTGGTTTCTTTTATTTGATGTAGGCTAGGAGAGGAGGATGCATGTTTCACATTAGTGTCAATGTGTCAAAGCAGGCTTTGGATCAGAGGAATTGCTCAAGCTTAACATATGGCATAGGCTACAAGCAAATTCACGGCATACAAACAGCTTCGTGATGAAATATAACTAATATCATTTTTTATTGTCACCAGGCCTATAAGTAGGCTATTTATTGTGTAACCTACAAGTGAACGATGACACCATAGGTTACACTGTGGCGGAGCAAGACCCCATCAGTCGGATAGCTAAACAATGTAACCGTGTTCAGATCGTAGGCTAGCCATATGGGCTGCAGACTTGTCTTTGGGCTTGTAATCACCTGACACATCATGCCGCATATATGTCCTGAATAATGAGAGGCTAAGTGCGGATTTGATGCGCTTAACTTACTCAAGACTTTCAGAAAACAATTTCGAGATGACGTTGGCCGTTGTGCTTTTACAGTGTGTTAAGTGAATCTCGTGATATTATGTTGCAGCGGCGCTGAAAATCCAGCGGCGGCGCTGCGCCGCTGTTAAATACACTGTAGGGGAAACACTGATCTATCCTGTAGCTTAATTTTGATTAAGAGACTGACTCCCCTACTTGGCTCATTCTGGTATTTATGTTAATTCAAGTATTGCCTTGCTTTTTGATAGGCTAGTATTATAATCTTCACAGACTCTTAACATCAGCACAGTGATAAATGGATCCTTGTTTGCGATTGAGAGTTCAAACTACCTTTTCTAGAAACACCAAATCCAAGAACGACGGAGCGAACTACCAAGGTTGTGATGCAAGTTAGCCGACGACACTTTCTAGAAACGACCCCCTGGTTTTGATGCAGTGCCATGTAAGGGCCAAAAGACCACAGCCATCCAATATTGTTTTTCAGCTCTTTCCCTTGTTTGCAAAGATTTCTCTAGATTCTCTGAATGTTTTAATAATATCCTGTAGATGATGAACTTCCCAAATACTTAACAATTTCATGTTAAGAAGCATTAAAATGACATTGTTTCATAATTTGTGCACACATGTTTACACAGAGTGATGAATACCCCCACATATTTACTTCTAAGAGACTGCCTGTCTGGGATGCTCTTTTGCATACCCAATTGTGCTGCCAATTGACCTAATTAGTTATGAAACATTGCTTTTGTTTTCTTTGTCATTACACAACATTTCCAGCATTTTGTTACCCCCTGTCCCAACTTCTTTTTTTGAAACATTTTGCTGGTATCAAATTCAAAATTAAAGGAGAAATCCGGCCAATTTGAACACGGAGCTCAGTTGATCATGTTCATGGAATACTGTCGGTCAGGAAAAACATGAAAAAAAATCGGTGCTGTCTTATGAGGGCATGTTCTTAACTGTACCTTTGTGCCTCCTAGACTCAAAATATCATAACAAGTGCTGTGCAACATGAACAGGGTCCTTACATGACACCACCGTGTGAGTTCAACCCAATAATTGTGAAGAAGCAGTATAAATCCTGTGTAGCCTTTGTAGCCTAGGCTGTCAGCCTACTTGTTTCCCTCCATTGCCTCCTGTTAACTTCATACCAAAGTCAAACTCATGCTATTTCCCATTTCCACTGAGACCAAACGTGAAGTGTATGTCCAAAATAACAATGATTCAGCATTGCAATGTTTATATATTAATATGAATGACTGTAACAACATGGCAACTCCAAATGAGAGCTGCAGCTGCACGCTACTGAATGGAATATGGAGGACCAAAGATGACAGGATAAATAAATAAATGCAGACACTGGGAAGCATTATAGTTTGATACTGCAGCTGAAGTTAGACTTGAAGAAGAATCTGTCTGTTCACCGATTCAGCCATTTCAATATTGATAAGTTGATTGCATTTCTATATTAACATGCTATATTAGACAAGTCAAGTCAAGTTTATTTATATAGCGCATTTCATACACAGAGGTCATTCAATGTGCTTTACATAAACAAAACCAAACAATAATAACAAATAAAAGCATAGAAGGGCAATATAGTCAAATAATAGTTAAAAGGTAAAGATCATAATAAAAAGAAAACATAAAACACAAGGTAAAATCATTTAAAAATAAAGAATAATTAGTAAGCAAAAACAAAGGCAAAAGTAGTAAAAAAAGTAATAAAGTACTGGACCAAGTAGACTAATTATCAAGGCAGATTCAGAATTTGTAACTCGGCACAGTTAGCAGAAAGCATCTGAGAACAGTTTGGTCTTAAGTCTAGATTTAAAACTGGCTACAGTTGGGGCCTTTTTAATGTCATCCGAAAGTTGGTTCCACAGCTGAGCCGCATAGCAGCTAAAAGCTGCTTCACCATGTTTAGTTCTAACTGTAGGTTTTACTAGCAGGTTTTTCACCTGGGACCTGAGAGGACGAGAAGGTGTGTACTGCTGAAGCATGTCTGACAAGTATTTAGGTCCTGCTCCATTTACTGATTTATAAACAAGCAATAGTGCTTTAAAGTCAATTCTGTGACTTACTGGAAGCCAGTGCAAGGACTTAAGAATTGGAGTAATGTGGTCAGTTCTTTTAGTTTTTGTTAGAATCCTAGCTGCTGCATTTTGTATCACCTGAAGCTGTTTAATAGTATTTTTAGGAAGGCCTGTGAACAGTCCATTGCAGTAATCAACCCTGCTGGAGATAAATGCATGAATGAGTTTTTCTAAGTCATGTTTTGACATCTGAGTTTGGAAATATTTTTGAGGTGGTAAAAAGCTGATTTAGTTATTGCTTTCATGTGGCTGTTGAAATTTAGATCACTGTCAATTAATACACCAAGATTTTTAACAGTATCCTTTGCCTTCAACTCTTTTGTGTCAAGGAGAGTGGCAACCCTAAGTCTTTCCTCATTTTTACCAAATATAATTACTTCAGTTTTTTCTTTGTTCAGCTGAAGAAAATTTTGAGACATCCAGGTGTTGATTTGTTCTATACACCGACACATAGATTCAAGAGGACCATAGTCGTTTGGTGATAGAGCTAAGTAAATTTGTGTGTCATCTGCATAGCTATGATATGAAATCAAATTATTTTGAATGATTTGTCCAAGTGGGAGCATATAGAGGTTGAATAATAGTGGCCCCAAGATCGACCCCTGGGGAACACCACAGGTCAAGGACGTTGGTGTTGAGGTACAGTTTCCGATTGCACCAAAGAAGCTCCTTTCTTGTAGACATGATTTTAGCCAGCTGATAACTATGCCTGTAAATCCAACCCAGTGTTCTAGTCTGTGTAGTAAAATATTGTGATCAACAGTGTCAAATGCTGCACTAAGGTCCAGTAGCACTAGGACTGATGTTTTACCTGAATCTGTGTTGAGGCGTATGTCATTGGAAACTTTAATGAGAGCTGTTTCAGTGCTGTGATTTGCCCGAAAACCAGACTGAAAGTAATCAAAATACCCATTTGATGTTAGGAAGGTGGTTAATTGATTAAAGACTACTTTTTCAATAATTTTGCCAATAAAAGGTAGATTGGATATGGGCCTGTAATTGTTTAGCATGGAGGCATCCAGGTTATTCTTCTTGAGAAGTGGCTTTACAACAGCTGTTTTCAGTGACTTAGGAAAAGTGCCAGACAGCAGTGATACATTTACAATTTGAAGGACATCCGCCGCTATGAGGTGAAAAACAGTTTTTCAAGTTTAGTTTCCCTCTGTTTGTTGCTGGAAGTTCAGGTTGTTGAATTTATAATTGAGCAGATATGATGAGTCTGATTTTGTCAATTTTACCTTTAAAAAAAGATGAAAACTCATTGCATTTATTAGTTGAGAGAAGTTCAGGCGCTAATTGAGAGGGGGGATTTGTTAACTTATCAACAGTTGAAAATAGAATACGAGTGTTATTTGAACTTCTATTGATAATGTTAGAAAAGAAAGACTGTCTTGCTTTGCATATTTCAGAGTTATATGTGCGGAGCATCTCTTTATGGATTTCATAGTGGATCTGAAGTTTGTATTTACGCCATTTTCTTTCAGTCTTCCTACACTCTCTTTTTAGAAGTTTAACTGCTGGATTTTGCCTCCATGGTGCTTTCTGTTTGTCCTTAACTTTCTTGAATTGTAATGGAGCAATGTCATCCATAATGTTTGCCATTTTTGCATTAAAGTGATCAAATAAGTCTTCAGAGTCTGACAGTTGACTTGACTTTAGTGAAAGTGCTTGCTCAAAGAGAGCACTTGTCTGATCATTTATGATTCTCCTTTTTACCACCATAGCTGTGTTTTGAGTGTGTGGGGACATAGACACATCAAAGAACACGCAGAAATGATCAGATAAGGCCAGGTCTTTAACAGCTGTGGAGACATCGAGACCCTTTGTGATAACAAGGTCGAGGGTATGGCCGAGAGAGTGTGTTGGCCCCTTTACATGCTGTGTTAGGGAGAAAGTATCGATTAGTGCAATGAATTCCTTGGCATAGTTGTTTTCAGGATTATCCACATGCAAGTTTAGATCCCCTGATATAATAAGACAGTCAAACTCTATGCAAACAACTGATAGCAGTTCACCTAGCTCTTCAAGAAAAACTTTAGCTGAATGTTTTGGAGGCCTGTAAATTGTCAGTAATAAAATCTGAGGAGAAGACTTAATGCATGCACACAGATATTCAAATGAAGTAAAGTCACCGAATGACGACTGATTGCACTGAAAAGACGTCTTGAAAATTGTGGCTATCCCCCCACCTCTTTTATTTGCTCTGGTAGCACTCAAAAAACTGAAATTTGGGGGAGCTGATTCGATGAGAGTAGCAGCACTGTTTGCTTGATCTAACCATGTCTCAGTTAAAAGTAAAAAATCAAGGTTGTGTGTGCAAATTAGATCATAAATTAAGAATGATTTGTTTGAAAGAGATCTGATATTTAGGAGTGCTAGTTTTGCTGTAAGTGTTGGGGAAATATGATCCATGGGGGAAATCTGAGGTTGATGTGGTACGGGTAGGAGATTGGACTGGTTTACCCTATAAGCTCGATGCATTTGTGTTCTATTTCTTGTCAATACAGGAATAGAGAATGTCATGGGCTTACTGGGTCCCGGCATGTTCTCAAAACTACTGTCAGTACCATTTATATTGCAGGGACCCTGAGAATATCATGCAATACAGTCATCATATAATTGTCCCCTGCTGCTGCCATCTGTATCTTCCACTGAACATTCCATGCTATATGCCGGCTGAGAAAATGAACTAAGAGGTTGCTGCTGCTTAAGAGATCCTTCTAAACGGGGAGGGGGAGGGCGAGGGGGTGGAGGTGCCCTTCGCTTCTTTGGTGCTAATGATCTTGGGCTAGTAAAACTCTGCATGGCTACTGGTCTCTCCATTCTTGCAGGGAACATCATGTGCTTGGGTGGGGATGGTGATGGGTATTCAGGGGATCCTGTGGAGTTTGAGTGGGTGATGGGATGACGGGGTGGGGATGGTGATGGGAGATTAGGGGGGTTTGTGTGGCCTGGGGAGTTTGATTGGGTGGGGATGTGATTGGGTGTGGGTGGTGATGGGAAATCAAGGAGGTTGGGGTTGAAAATTGATCCAGAGTCTCCATCTGCCTGCTGAGGTTCTGGGAAGTTTGTTGCAGATGCTCCGCTTTCAGCAGGTATTCCAGTAGTGTATTCCATGTTGTTGTGTCTTTGTGGTGACAAGGAGACGACGGAGGTGGGGAGGGGTATTGGTACTGGTGTTACAACATGACCCTTCCTTTCTGATATCCTCTCAGCAGCTTTGATAGGTGCTATCTCCTCATGCTCATCACATCCATTTGTTTGCTGAGATTCCAGGGAGTTTGACGCCAGTGATTGACTTTGAGTCATTTTAGCAGCACCCATCTTATCTTGTCCAGTGGACATGGCTTGGCATTGTTGAGCTGGTTGTTTATGTTTCTCCAAGGTCTGCATTTCAGTGGAGGCTAGTGGGTGGTTATCAGAGGGCCCCACAGCAGGGGAGGTTGGGCATATCTCTGTTTCAGCCTGTGCAGAGTGTTTTGGTTTAGCTGAGTTGTTGAGGTCATCCGCTTGTTCCGTCTGTATGGCCACTGAGCGCTTATCAGAGGCTCGGCTCAAGGTTGGCAGAAAAAATGTTGGGTGCAGGAGAGAGAGGTGATAGTATTCGGTTAAGATCTTGGCCCCAGTCCAACTCAGCTCTGAGCTATTTGGTCTGAAGTATTCCCTGCGATTCCAAAAAAGGTTAAAATTGTCAATAAAATTCATCCCAACTGAAAAGCATGTTTTTGCGAGCCAGGTGTTTAAACTGAATAGTCTGGAAAATACAAAGCTTCCCTCTGCTGGGAGTGGGCCACTGATGAAAATTTGTATTCCAAGCTCATATAGGGCCGAGAAAAGTTCCTTGAAATCTTCTTTGACATACAGCTGTTCTCTGTAGATGTCATTTGCTCCAACATGCACAATGATGCACTTGATAGTTGCATATTTTGACACCAGTTCTGCAAGCTTGTTTTTTGTATCAGACACTGAAGCATTTGGGAAACAACATACAATCATCCTTGTATGTTGTTTCCCAACAAGATAGAAAATAACTGTGTGTGTGCTGTAAGTGGTTAGAAGAAATGAAAAAATCGGAATCGGAATCGGTCCATCGCTACTTTCATGTACTTTTTCTCTTTTTTATGTTCTTTCATTATGTAATTTCCTGTGTGTTTGCACTCTTATTGTCTAGCCAGGCTACCATAGTCTACAAAAAACAAGTTGTCTACTGAATGGTAATAGTTTAGTGTTTGTTGCTATGGTCATGTACGTTGGCACATTGCAATCTTTTCTTATTTCAACATACCTATCTTTTGTGTTTTCAACAGCCCTCCAAATTATTGGTGTTGATAAAGAAGTCATTGCCGGAGAAGACGTTGAATTGGTCTGTCAATTATCTGGAGCTGAAGTTGTCATTCAGGTAGATTGGATGAGAACAACACCGAAGACGGTTCAAAAAAAGATTTTCACAATCATAAGAAATAGGAATACAACACCTGAAGAAGTGAATGATCTCAAAACACGTCTTAAATTTATTGGGAATATTCAAGAAGGCGTAGCAAATATTCTTTTAAAGAATGCAAGTATTAAAGATTGTGGGAATTACTCCTGTAGCTTTACTTTGTTTGAAGGCAGTCCTGTCAAGAAATCCATCCAGTTGACTGTGCATGGTAAGATCATTCTATTTATACAATGGTAGTTTGAAACCAAACCCAACGTGATGTTGTGTAATTGAGTACATGTTTACATTAATATTCAGAGTATTAATCTTATTCAGAATAAGACAATATTGCAAATATGGTTACCTGAGTTTGTAGTAGACTACTCTGTTAATATTCCTGTTTACATGTCACACAGCATATTCTGTTCAATAACGTCTCTATCAAAGTTCTAAAGTTACTTTCGTGAATGTTTTCATACTGTAGTAATATTATAACTACCTAAGCTATACTGCCACTATGTCGCTACTATGCAGTCTTACGTGACTCAGCCCAAAAGTTTAGCCTACCTTTTTCATTCCCGACATCTTTTCAGAAGCTGCACATAGCTCCGCTCATAAAAAACTTTGCGAATAAGATTGGAATACTCCACATATTTTACTTTGGTTTAATGGTTAAGGGCCGTTCACACCAGGAACGGTAACTATAACTAACACTGACCAACGATAAGGAAAGTCTCCCTTTGTGTTGATGAATGTGATGGATTCTGATTGGCTGTCAGCTTTGTATCATTCTCAAAATTGCTCTGAAAGTGATCCCCAACTATATTGTTTTTCATTTGTTATAGTTTGTGTGGACTTTGTCATTCATATTATCTAAAATATATATATTTTTTGCTGTTATCTTTTAAGTTATTGTTCTTGGTGTGAACGCCCCTGTAGAACCCAATAATGTAATAACTTCCCGATAATGTAATAACACCCAATAATAGTAATAAAAATCCCTTTTTAACGCCAAGAAAAATGTAATAAAGCCTAATGTAATCATTTTCCAATATTGTAATAACTTGGTCAAAGTCGCCACCAAGGAACACTATCCCCCACACCCACACACACACCCTGTGAGTGCATTCCCTCTCTGTATCAGAGTTAGGTTTATAGTTTGTGCAGAGATCTTTTCAGTATAGTCACTTTTCAATCTATGCCAAAACCCACTTAAAGTACATCTTGCTAAAGAGTGCCATTTTCAATTACCGGTAATCTGACAATAGACCATGAGTCCAGCCAAAGTCATTGTTTTCAAACAAGTACCTAGATTTTTTATAGCCATTCCCTGAGTTACAAAAATGAGCACACTTTCCTTTTATTTGCATTTAGTGTATTCTATGCTACACACCTGCCTTGTGATTTTACACAACAACTAAAAATTGTTTTGATGTCTTTAGCTCCACCTGTGGTAAATGTCCTCACTGTTACACCCTTGGTTGGCATAAGTGAGGTAACTCTTGCAACCTGCAGTGCTGACAACGCATATCCTCCTGCTGAGGTGTCATGGAATGCCAGCTCTCTTGGAAGCACAGTGAGCATTACATCAATCTCAACTGTGAACCCAGATGGCACTAGCAATGTCACCTGCAATCTTCTGGGTCTACCTTCCAGAGGAATCCAGCGCAAGGAAGTCCTGTGTTTGGTCAGACACCCAACATTGAATGGACAGCAAATGTTCAATTACTCTATCAACATCCATTGTGAGTATCAATGCTATATCTTTACAGGGTTGTTTTCTATCTCTGCATTTTCACACAATCAGAGAGTACAGTGACAGAGGGGGCATTTGTGATTTCCAAGAGGGCACAATTTTTATTATTTTTTGTTCTTTTTTATTCGGGGGTGGGGTGGGGGTGAGGGTCGTTGGCGGTGCGCAAACCTCTCATGTCACATTTGATGAATTAATAGATGTTAACTGTGACCGTGTGTAGAGACCCAGCTGTGCTCTAACATTAGGCCTACCTTACCTTGTTACCACCTAAGGCTCTTACATGCATGTTGCTAAGTGCTGATAACTTTGCCTGTCAAACAAATGTTATCTCCACGATTGACTTTGTTGTGATAAGAACAAACTATTTAATTTGCATGCATCAGTAGCCTATCTAACTTAATGACAGTTCAGCTCGGTGTTCACTAAGGTTGGCCTTATCAACACAACAGTGCAAATTCTGTGCTGTAACACTCTTGGATTGTTCTGAGTCAGGTAGCCTAGGCTACAGAGGGGAGTCTCCATTGTGTGTGTGTGTGTGAGAGTGAGAGCCGGAAAATTGGAATGTTACGTGTCTCTGTTTTGGTACCATTCACAAATGTTTACATTGGAAATAGATAATTGTGCACCTTACAGCACCGAACTGAGCCATACTGCTCGGAGGAAATGAGCCAGTATTGCTGTGCTGGCTCAGCTCTCATCGGACCGTTTGACCGATGGTTGACTGTATCAACGTTAACCGATCAAAGTTGTCTGTAGTCGGTTAAAAAAAAGAATTCTAAATTAGGCTATTATAGACAGTGGACTAAACGCTAGTACAGTTAGCGCTCTCATTCCAAGATCTTTTTGTGTGAAGTGAACAAATTATCCCTCACACTCAATTTTTCATAACTCGCCTGTTTGTACTTAATAAACCAATAAAAACATTTGGCGCGAGGTCACAGTGTTTGGGTTCGCACGCTCACAAGGTTTGCGAAAAGTAAAGGCTACTAAAAAACTCGAGGTTAGAGCCAGGGCAGACAACAGGATGAAGCGTGCAAAGACCATTTCACCAAAAAGAATGACACAGATGTAAGTTTCAACTTGTGTGATGGTGCTTAAAGGAACACGCCACCCAATGTCAGTAGTAATATATGTTCTTACCTTAACTTTCACGAGTTGAGTCATACCTCTCCCGTGTCGGTACGTGCACTCAAACACTCTGGTGCGCGGCACGAATGTGTTAGCATGTTGCTATGCTAACGGGCTCAGACGTAGCCAGACATAGAAGTAAAACATCCACGTTTTCCCGACTTAAATACAGTTGCACGAGTAGTTGATAAAAATGTCAACGGTCACACAACATGAAACGTGGCAATTTTCCAAGCGAATAAACAGGAGAACTACAATGTGTGGCGCAATAGCACTTGGGAGTACTTCGAACTAGCGTAGTAATATTAATTAACACCTAATTGTAGATCCTATCCACCACAGAGTTTAGAATCCATGCTTGATCGACCCCTCAGCCTCCCCCTCCCCTCTGAGCGAGAGAGAGGCACACACACTAGAGATGTGCTGATGGGCTATTATTTCAACCATAACTGCATAGCAAAACTTATCATCCATCAGCCATCCATCAGCACCAAAGTTTTTTGACCAATTTTCAAAACCGCACCCGCCCACCATCCGCTGGTTGTTTTAATGTATATGGGTGATGCAGCGCTGCTGACGTGAGGCTAGAAAGCTCTTGCCTGTTCTAAAAGGATTGATCCAACTGCCTACTGACTAGCCAATCAGGGGACGTCATGTGCCACATCTCTCGGCCAGGGTTGGCGGGCACCATACCATACCATGTGCTGATTAGCTGTGCAGAAACGCTGTCAAGACCGTGCTAAAATTCGCTGATTGGCTCTTCAGAAATGACGACAAAACACTGCCAAAATTTGTGTCTGTAAAAAAAGTTTTGTACCTTTGTAGATCCAATTTGCACACGAAAGATAGATGTCATACTTCTCCCAATTGCTGCCTAATTGTATGTGCAAAGACATAAGTTCCTTTTATTGCCTGTAGCTATAAAGCTGTTCCACACACATTCAAACTAAATCCCTGTGGACAACTGTTTTTCACAAGTGCACAAAATATTTCTGCAGGTATGCATTTTTTTTTGCACACAGACAAATTAATTCCATAGCTACAAAATGGTTCTACACATCAAGGACACAATGGTGGCAGCTGGGAATTGAACCCATGACTTGTGTGGCTATTGCATGCTAGCCACTACACTGCTGTTTTGTTGGTGATTGTTTTCTGCCCAGAACTTGTTAGTAATTGTGTTGTTGTTGTTGGTTTTGATTGGCCGGTGTGTGAAACTCCCATATCTATGGAACTAGGCATCTCTCCTGTCTATATTTCATCCTCACCACCTGTGGCCTGTCAGTCAGTAAATCCAGGATTCCGTTAAAAGTGGATTTCAGGACTCCAGGATCTGCAAGCTTTGCAGGCAGATTGGTGTATGTTGAAGACAGGACTGTAAATCCAGGGCACCCATGCATATGTTCTGTTAGTGGTAAAAGTTTGATCTGTTTACAATTATTTTTTTCTTTTAGATCCCCCTGATCCTGCTAAAGTGACCACTCTTCAGAGTCCCCCTCCATCTGTAGTGTTTCAATGTCAAACAGACGCCAATCCAGAGGATGTACAATATAAATGGAGAAGGTACAATTTGTGGGATGGTGTTTGAACTTTACTTGGCAAAAAAACAATTGGTTTGTACTGGTGTGGAAAAGTTGCCCTCCAGTTAAACTTTTCCCCAAATGCTCCCGACGT
This sequence comes from Alosa sapidissima, assembly GCF_018492685.1. Classification (NCBI taxonomy): domain Eukaryota; kingdom Metazoa; phylum Chordata; class Actinopteri; order Clupeiformes; family Clupeidae; genus Alosa; species Alosa sapidissima. Next base: position 35,776,370 of record NC_055958.1, on the reverse strand, counting down.
TGTCCCTACACATAACTGACAAACATTTCCCGACACACACGCACACACCTGCACACGGCACTTGGCAAGTTCATTACACGCGATACCGGTTTAGCGCGTTCTGAACACATTCATATTTCACCGTCACATAGCGTCACACATATTTCTGTACTCACCAGTTTTCATCCACAACATCTCCGCAAGCCGCAAGGTACTCGCTGGTTTTGCTCCACCAAACATTTCCACCACACGCACCAGTATTCCCACGCCATAGCACCATAGACAGTAAAAGAAATGGACGAACAGACTCCGTCGTTTTCAATGGGAGGGCACTGAGTCAAATAGAACGATTTTTCAGTTGGTCCCCCCAGTACTGCGCAGACTCACACTTAACTTCGTGACGTTAGCCATCGAACTGAATCTTGTAACTCATATGATAGATACACAGAAATTCTTCTCACACTTCCTTCGCCTTCAAAGTCATCAAAGTTAAACATTTATTTATGTATTATTATTAATATCATTCTCACCAAGTCGTGTTAATGTTGAAGCTACCATACATGATCATCTTCAAAAACAGTCATGCTAAAACAAAACAAAAAAGTTATAGCCTTGAAGCTAATCTTCTTTCCACTTTTCCGACCTACGGTCAATCCATCGAAAACCTCTGAAATGATTAGTGCCGTTTTAAAAAAAAAATAGGTTTGCTTTTTTGTATTATTATTAGGTTGCCTCTGTGTAATGCTTTACCTTAACATACGGTCGTGTATGCTAGGTTTTGCTCATAGATATATCTATGGGTTTTGCTTATGAGTTACCGTCATAGACAGTAAGGTGGACTGAGCTTCTTATCCAAACAATACGGTTATCTCCCTACGGCGCGAAAGAGAGATTACGTCAAAGCTAGCTTCCCTCCAACCGAACAAGCTAACTATTCTTCTTACGGGTAACCAACGTTACAGGCGAGGTAATGGAGTCTGTTTTGCCTTTGTAGTGTTTATGTAGATTACACAGAAGCTACAATATCGGCACAGGATATATGTTATATGAAGTTATGGTATTTAAAAAAAATCCTAGAATGAATGGACTTCTATGGGAGTTAGCAGAGAGGTGGTCCCTCCAGCCTACGTCGATTCTTCTACTTCCGGGAATTCGCCTGCCCCCTTGCATAGCACCTACACTGACTGCATTCACTTCCCTGTTGTGTGTCCCGCCATCAATGATCCCCCGAGAAACCCGAATTGTCAAAGTTGCAATCTTTTTGTATTTTTTTGTTTTGATGGCGTGTCTGTAATTGTGGTTAGGGTTTTGAACTGGTTTTAGGGAAAGAGAAAGTATATTTTTTTTATAGCGTAAAATAAGGGTAAAATTGTTAGGATCAAGGCATGTTTGAGTGACGTTTCTAATGGGTAGGCCCATAAAAAGGCTGAGCTTCTGTCATTCAGGAGAGAGTGGCATAGGGAGAGCAGCTTGCTGTGAGTCTGGTTTGTGAACATTTAACTCTGTGAATCCCTATTAGTTTTGTATTGGTTATTTTGTTTAGTTAAGTCTTTAATTGTGAGCAACCCTCGTGTTGATTTTTGTTTGTAGCCTTTTTTCAAAGTTTTTGTTTATCACTTTTGAACACTGTAAATAAACCAGCACTCTTAGCACAAAGTTTGCACTTGTCTGTGGTTCGTCAATGTCTCCTTGTACCTTGGTTGCCTGAAAGAGCGCGCATCCCCTTTGTGAGTTTGGACCGTGAGGTCTCATTCTTCACAACTGGCTAATGTTATAAAATAAGACCATCAGAGCTGTGAACTTCAATCAGTTTACCCGTTAGCATATTTCTGTGTTGTCACATTAGATTAGTTCAAATGTCATCATGCTCAAACCACAACTGGTGCCAGTTGACTGTTATATCTAGCAGCTGTTTTATAAAGCCGTCCTCCAGAGCATCTTGTCTTTTGGTTTGATTTGTGTTTTGGTAACGTGCACAAGCAAGATCAGGTCAAGCTGCAACGCATGATTAAATTTCCAGTAAGTCAGCGGGGCAATGGAAGGATGCTTCAAAGAAGGATAAAATATATTTAGCAAATCATTTGTCCCCTCAGCAATCAGGCTCTTATAAAAGACACATAATAAAATCAATGGACATAATGGTCTACCCTCTTAAGTTATTGTATTGCACTGGATGCCCAACTTATTATCTATAGTGTGTGTGTGTGTGTGTGTGTGTGTGTGTGTGTGTGTGTGAACTGTTAGGCTTATTTATATTTAGGATTTTTAGTATATGTGCGTGGTGAGTGTGTCTGTGTGTGTGGGGGGAGGGGGTATCTGTGTATCTGTATGTTTGTATATATATCCCCTCTTTGGTATGATAAAATTAACTTTGACTTTGACTTTGCTCCTGCACAGGAATGGAGTTCCTCTCTCCGATAATAGAATTACAAAAAATGGAAGCCAACTCCACTTCCACAAATTAACATATGACATGAATGGCCTGTATGATTGTGAGGTTTCAAACTTGTATGGGTCAGCAACAGGTTCATTGCATGTATTTGTTCCATTTCTGCACCAATGTACTCGTGAGTATTTATATTTATTTATTTATATATATATATATTTATTTATATATTTATTTATTTTTAATTTCAAAAGTTATGGATTATTTTAATCATTATTTCCAAGTCAATAGTTTACTGAGCTGTACACATCTCGATATACAATGTAAAATTGTATCTGCATTTAACGCATGGAATTATTTGTTGCATTAAATCTGCTTTAGCATGAGGTAGAAATGTGACATCGATCCATTTTCTATCCCTCACACTCTTTGTCATTACAGGAGATTACTGTTTAATCTGGAGCATTTTCACCATATTCCTAACTCTCGGTTGTATATTATGTGTCAGGTAAAACGTATTACCTATAAATCATGAGTAAAAGATTTATATGTGTTTTAACTGAACCTTAATGTTTTTTCCTTTATATTTTCAACAGATTTGTCCTGAAACATTCGGTAAGCTATGTTTCTGTTTTCAGGTGTATATTTGTCAACAAAATATTGTCAGTGTTGCGTATGTGCCATTTCCCCCTTTGCATTTATCCCCTTTATTCCTCCATATCCCACAATGCAGCATTATGCGTTTATTCAAGAATTTCTGAAGATGATGATTTGGAAATGATAATTCAGTTAACTGGTGGGATATAAAATGTGATTTCTACAAATGTTAAATGTTTGCTGGCATTAAGGGTGAGTTGAAATATTTTCCCAGTTTGCAACAACATGTTTCGACAACATGTCACGACTGGGAAGGCAACGTATGGAAACCCCACCAAACCGTGAGCCGATCTCAGGAGGGTAAGTACTTTAATATACAGTACATGTACTCAGTAAGTCATATTTTATATTATGAATTGCAGTGCTAAATGACTTTTAATTAATTATAGTTAGTTCAAAGTTTACTGGGTCTACTTTTAATCCCTCTCTTTCTTGCTTCCCTTTAATTTTCCCAGTCAATTATCGGTAAGCTTTAATCTTCATTTCCTTTAAGAATCAGAGAAAAATGTTTCACATGCCCACAACAGGGCAAATATGACATGTACCAGTAGACACTCACTTCTCAAGTTATTTTTATCATGACTACATAATGCAGTTATTGAATAGTTGTTGTACTTGTTTATGTGTTGCCTGAGATGCTGTCTGTAGTACTAATGATTATCTTTTTGGAGATGTGTGAAAATCATGTTGTTTGTGTGTCTTACTAGGGTAGATCACAGTCACAGGAAGATGCAAGAGAAGGATCTTCTGAGCTGAGCATGATGCGTGAAGAAGCAGAGTCTCAGCAAATATGACACGTGACATTCTAAGTTTTCAGATTTAATTTTAGTTGTTTCGGATTTTTTAAAGTAGTGTTCACCGTAGTTCCAATTACAGGGGGTACAGGGGGGTACTATAGCCCCCAATGAAGACCCAGTACCCCCCAAAGACACAGAAATATTAGTTTTGGGGGTGGTGTCAGATAATTTTTCTGATATTAATTTTTACAGTTAGGCTACAATACAAGCAGTGTTGTAATGTAACGGAGTACAAATACTTCATTACTGTACTTAAGTAGAAATTTCACGTATCTGTACTTTACTTCGCTATTTAAATTTATGTCGGAGAAAGGCAGAGAAAAGCGCAGTTTACACTAAGGATTGAACGATTGATAAATACGATGGAAACTTGGGTCTGACAGCGTTCGCAATGTGTGGTTTGTCCATGACGCTGATAACGCTACGTTCGCAAATGTACGTACATCTGGCCCTGTGTGTCTAAACATGCTTTAATTAGCTTACACTTTAATGAGCTGAATTTTGAGCTTACAGTTCTTTCACCAACCTATGTGTTTTACATTAACTTACAAAATAGATAGGCTACTTTAGCTTAGTCCTCAGATAGAGGAGGGTTGCTGCTTGCTCTGTTAAGGTATTTCTGTCCCTCCCAAACTGCATTTGGACTCCAGCGGAGTCGAGCTTTCTTCACTACAGCCAGCGAGCGAGGAAGAGAGAGAGCGGCTTAAAAAGAAAACTCAGAATCGTAGACAAGGTGGGAAAGGTTCAGATAAGTTGGGAAACAGCTGATCTTAACACAGAAACAAAGTCAACTTATGTGACAAAGTCAATTTATGTGTTTAGTAGGCTATGCTTAGAAACGAAATCAGCAGTGAACTTAAGTCAACACTAGCCTACAGTACAACACCATGCACCAAGATAACTAAAAAGTAGGCTGCATCGGAACTCCTAGAGCCGCTGTCGTAGCCGACCTCAAAGTAAAGCAGGGTTCCCACGGGTCATGGAATTTAGAACTAAACATGGTGAAGCAGCTTTTAGCTGCTATGCGGCTCAGATCTGGAACTAACTGTAAAACTAGCCAGTTTTAAATCTAGACTTAAGACCAAATTGTTCTCAGATGCTTTCTGCTAACTGCACCGAGTTACAAATTCTGTATCTGACTAATTATTCTACCTTGTCTTTTATTACTTTTATTACTTTTTTACTACTTTTGCCTTTGTTTTTGTTTACTATACTTTATCATTCTTTATTTTTAAATGATTTTACCTTGTGTTTTATGTTTTCTTTTTATTATGATCTTTACCTTTTGAACTATTCTTTGACTATTTGCCCTTCTATGCTTTTATTAGAGTGCATGAAAAATGCCCTCTATTGTTATCCGATTTATTACAGTGCATGAAAATGCACTGTACTGTTATTCCAACTTTTCTTATTGGGGGCCAAGCAGCGAAGCTGCGAGGCAACCATTGTGTTTCTATTTGTTCTTATTATTAGGGGTCCGAGCAGCGTAGCTGCAGGACCCCTATTGTTTCTGTACCGTTCATTTTTGGCCAAAATTCTGTAAAAGTCATACTGCTGCCTAAACCGTAACTCCAAAACTCTTCAAATTTTCAGGTATGGTTACCAGTACCCCCCTCTGCCCATAACCCAAAATTTGGGGTACTGCACCCAAAGGTGGCGCTGTTGGAAAAAAAAGTTAATTATGCTAATTTCTCCTTACCAGATTGACCTAGACTCAAAATTCTTTCATAATATTAATCTCTAAACTCAGGTGCATCTTTTTGGCCCTGGTCTTATGGTCTAAAAATGTTTATTTTTGACACAATTTCATGGAAAAGCCAAACATTATAAAAAGTTTCACACTCTTCAAAAATAATCAAATCTTCACCAAAATTCTCACAGACAATGTTTAGACCAAGCCTCACAAAAGTTATGGATCAGAATTTTGATATTTTGTTCCATTTCAGAGATATAGGCTAATAAAGTTAGACCACTTAGGCCATTTTTCCTAGATCACCTATATTCCTATAAACCGTAAGTCCTAGAAACTAAACATTTTCAAGTATTGTTACCAGTACCCCCCCACTACCCATAACCCAAAATTTGGGGTACTGCACCCAAAGGTGGCGCTCTTGTCAAAAATGCTTATTTCTCCTTACCAGATTGACCTAGACTCAAAATTCTTTCATGATATTAATCTCTACATTCAGATGCATCTTTTTCACCCTGGTCTTATGCTCTAAAAATGTTTACTTTTGCCACAATTTCAGAGAAAAGCCAAACATCATAAAAAGTTTCACATACTTCAAAAATTATCAAATCTTCACCAAAATTCTCACAGACAATGTTTAGACAAAGCCTCACAAAAGTTATCAAAATAATTTGGATATGTTTTTCCATTTCAGAGATATAGACCAATAAAGTTCGACCACTCAGCCCATTTCTCCTATATCACCTATATTCCTATATGAGTATTTTTTTTTCCTTGGTGAACAACCATACAACCATCATTATGTGGATACCATTAACAGTGCACATTTTCAGATCTGTACTCTTTTTTATAAAGCCCTTAATTCTATTGTCAAATGTATGCTAAGAATTTTCTTGATGTTGTGTGTTTGCCAACGCACCTTTTCACCATGTGAATGTGACTGCCAAATATGTAGGATTGTCAGTGGCTCAGTGGGATAATGCCTAGTGCTGATGTTTGTTAGGTTGAGAGTTCGAATCCCTGGTAGTGCTTTAGGCTCTAGCTCGAATACTATTGGTTATTGAAGATTCACACCATTGAACAGCACCTGAATGAAATCAGGCAATCAACATACACAGTCATTAGTTGCCAAGAATCAGAATGCCGAGACACTCTGACATTTAGGGGAACTTCTTTGTTCACTATTTTTCCTTCATCATTAAGTCTATCATATTTATATTTCATCCATTAGTGTTCTTCTCTACAAATGTCTAATTGCCCCAGAATTTCAAAAAGATTTCAGGTGTACTGTTTTAGGAAAGCCCTTCATTTTATTGTCAAATGTATGCTTGGAGTTTTTCTTGTGTTTACCAACACACATTTTCACATGTGAATGTGACTGCCCAATGTGTATGATTGTTAGTGGCTCAGTGGGATAATGCCTTGTACTGGTGTTTCTTAGGTTGAGTGTTCGAATCCCCATTAGAACTTCAGGATCAAGCTGCACATGCTATTGGTTACTGAAGATTGAACAGCACCTGAATGACATCAGGCAATCAACATACACAGTCATTAGTTGCCAAGAATCAGAACGCCGAGACATTCTGACATTTAGGGGAACTTCTTTGTTCATTATTTTTCCTTCATCATTAAGTCTATCATATTTATATTTCATCCATTAGTGTTCTTCTCTACAAATGTCTAATTGCCCCAGAATTTCAAAAAGATTTCAGGTGTACTCTTTTAGGAAAGCCCTTCATTTTATTGTCAAATGTATGCTTGGAGTTTTTCTTGTGTGTTTACCAGGGCTGTAGTCAAGACCACCTTTGTCGAGTCCAAGACAAGTCCAAGACCAGGACTAGTCGAGACCAAGTCAAGACCGAGTCCAAAGAGGTTCGAGTCCAAGACAAGACCGAGTCCAAAAAGGTTCGAGTCCGAGTCAAGACCGAGTCCAGGATAGGAAAAAAAGTCTTATGCATGACAGTATCAAGACAATCATTTTGGGTTATTATTATTATTATCTAAAAGCAAAAACAGTGTGAACACACCCAGGATTTGTAAGTGTAGCCATTCCCCTTCTCCAATATTATTATAGGGCTGTCAAACGATTCAAAATATATATTTTGAAATGAATTAATCTCGATTAACCGCAATTAAAAAGTTCCTAAAGACTAAAGCTTCTTAAATGGCATATTAAATACAACATAAATCACAAAATTAATGAGTAACCACAAAGGTAAAAGTAAAACACTTTTATATTATTTAAATGATAATACTGACACAGTAATTGTGTTTTAAAGTATTAATTTCTTAAGAAATACTACACATTTGATGCTGTTTAACTCATTTGTAAATGGTGCACTGTCACTTTAAGCCCATTGTGGCCACGTTCTCATAATGATCTTTTTTTTACCAGCTCCATTGAAATATAGCCTATAGCTAGTCCACACGCTCTAATATTGTTTGTGCCACATGTATTGTACAATATTAACAATGATAAGCATGATATTAAGTTGGTATAAACAGTTTTCATTCCTTTGGAAATAGAAGCATGTAATGACATGATGCTAGCTAGACATTTTCTGTTTGCAATTAAAAGTGAATGATGAGCCTGAGCCAGTCACCTAGCTATCTGAATGGAATGTGTTTCAATCGGCATAATATGTGCTTCATGTAAACAAATTATTGAAAACTTCAAGACTCACCAGTTCCATTACACAAAGGCAAAGACAACTCTTCATATTTTTGTCCATTTTTCAAATCACAGTGAGTGCAGCCTACATGTCATACATGTTATAACTGGTCAGTAGTGGAAATCGGATAAATCCGCAATCTCCTCTAACCTCGTCTTTGTTGCCTTCCTTTTATAAGTTTCTTATATTAAAAAGGAGATATCAATTATCATCAACAACGCCAAGCCAGCTGGAGCCTGCCAATCGTTTTCTCTCCTTCTCGTGTGCGCTCAGACGCGCTCTCAATTAAATGGAGTACGTTCAAGTTGGATCTTAATGGAGAGGACCCGAAAAGTATCGTCTTTATGTAACTGTTGCTGTTGGTGCATTTTGACATTGTAAACGTTATCTAACAAGAGTGAAAAGCAGTTTGCAGTAAAGCTACTATTTGGCTAAATGTTGGTTCCTCTTTATCTTCAGCTAACTCCACAGACAGTAAAATAAACTCTCAGGCTTGCGGTTTTAGGTTTTGCGGCTTCCGTTACGTGACATCAGCCCCCCACAAAGGTAAACACTATTGAGTGTTTTGTAACGCATTATGTATTTCAAAATGAATCGCGGCGATTAACACGTTAATTTTGATGGCCCTAAAGACACCTGGACTCGGTCGAGACCAAAAGCCATATTTGGCAAGACCAGTGGCCGAGACCGAGACAAGACCAAGTCCAAATACTAGCGAGTCCGAGACAAGTCCGAGACCGTAGAAAAACGGTCTCGAGTCCGGACTCGAGTCCAAGACCGGACTCGAGTACTACAGCCCTGGTGTTTACCAACACACATTTTCACATGTGAATGTGACTGCCCAATGTGTATGATTGTTAGTGGCTCAGTGGGATAATGCCTTGTACTGGTGTTTCTTAGGTTGAGTGTTCGAATCCCCATTAAAACTTCAGGATCAAGCTGCACATGCTATTGGTTACTGAAGATTCACACCATTGAACAGCACCTGAATGACATCAGGCAATCAACATACACAGTCATTAGTTGCCAAGAATCAGAACGCCGAGACACTCTGACATTTAGGGGAACTTCTTTGTTCACTATTTTTCCTTCATCATTAAGTCTATCATATTTATATTTCATCCATTAGTGTTCTTCTCTACAAATGTCTAATTGCCCCAGAATTTCAAAAAGATTTCAGGTGTACTGTTTTAGGAAAGCCCTTCATTTTATTTTCAAATGTATGCTTGGAGTTTTTCTTGTGTTTACCAACACACATTTTCACATGTGAATGTGACTGCCCAATGTGTATGATTGTTAGTGGCTCAGTGGGATAATGCCTTGTACTGGTGTTTCTTAGGTTGAGTGTTCGAATCCCCATTAGAACTTCAGGATCAAGCTGCACATGCTATTGGTTACTGAAGATTCACACCATTGAACAGCACCTGAATGACATCAGGCAATCAACATACACAGTCATTAGTTGCCAAGAATCAGAACGCCGAGACACTCTGACATTTAGGGGAACTTCTTTGTTCATTATTTTTCCTTCATCATTAAGTCTATCATATTTATATTTCATCCATTAGTGTTCTTCTCTACAAATGTCTAATTGCCCCAGAATTTCAAAAAGATTTCAGGTGTACTCTTTTAGGAAAGCCCTTCATTTTATTGTCAAATGTATGCTTGGAGTTTTTCTTGTGTGTTTACCAACACACATTTTCACCATTTGAATGTGACTGCCCAATGTGTATGATTGTTAGTGGCTCAGTGGGATAATGCCTTGTACTGGTGTTTCTTAGGTTGAGTGTTCGAAACAATGCTGCAGAAACACGAAAATACGACTTTGAGTTTAGTAGGCTATCATTTTCAGTTCCTGTTTATCTATTGCACGATGGGTAATAATTTAAAGGAATCGTGTTGCAGTCTTGTAAATAGTGACCCTGCAAGATCCCTAGTCATTGCAAAATCATAGTCTGTGACTTAAAACTCTACTACTTGTCTTTAGATGTGAGAGGGTCTGAGACTGTAGTCTTTCAAAAATCTTTTCCAAATCTTTGCAAATCTTTCCAAAGTCTGTCAGTGTAAGGAGGTGCTGTGGAGAAATTGCTGGATTGTTTGGCTCTGTCACCAAACCACACCCAGTTTACCTGCTGGGAAACCCTGTAGCTCCGGAGCAGGGGCTCAGACCAGGATAAATTGTTTGCTCGCCCTCAGTTCACTCTTTTGTTCATCTCAACCCAGCACTCCAGTGTGTCCTGCTTTGTGTGCGTCTTTGAGTTAACGTAAGTCATCACTTTAATGACCCTCACTATGACTTTTGTGATGTTTATCAGTTTGTAGAGTAGCTATGCCATCATGTGTATAGTTAAGGTCTTTGTTTGTTGGTTTGGTGTGTTGGAGTCCCATGTGAGAGATGATTAGGTGATGTTGGTTGACTTGGGATGTCAAGTATTGTTTAGTTGTACCTTATATAGCCATATGATTTCAGTTTATTGTTCAAATGTCAATTGGTTTGTTTGTGAGTTGGGATCTGTACTGATTTACCCCATTTCACTGATTACTCCATTTTCTGTTTGTTTCCTCTTTGATGCAGCACACATACAAGTAAAGAACAAAAGAACAGATGAATTGAAACTCAAATAAAGTTCACTTGTGTTGCACTGAAACCTGCCATCTCCGTGTCATCACTTCATACCATTGAGCCTTCTGACCGAGGCTCTGCCTGCTCGCCACACACTCACTCTACCTCGACCCACATCGCCCCCTACAGTTCCTTCAGCTGGGTTGTGGAGGTTAGCATACTAGAATAGAATACTGTTAAGAATACTGTTGGGTTGTGGAGGTTAGCACACTATAACATTACAGCTACTTGACAGGACTTGTCGTGCAAGGCAAGTATAACTGCATAATTATAGGTTGTTCATCTTATTGACTCCAACACAGAACCCACCCCCACCCCCCTTCACCTACCACCACAAATACAATTCCATTCTGTGGGAAACACTGCCTTCCATTAACAGACGCTTCATCTTATCCATGACAAATGCATAGTCCTGTAGAATAGAGTATTGTTAGAATACTATTGAGTTGTGGAGATTAGCGCACTAGAATACTACTGTTAGAATACTGTTGGGTTGTGGAGGTTAGCACACTAGAATAGGGTATTGTTAGAATACTATTAGGTTGTGGAGGTTAGCACACTATAACGTTACAGCACAGGGTAATCCTAATTTTATGCATCAAATTTATTCCAATCCAACTCAAAAGTTTTGAACAACACAAAGTGAAGGTTTTATCCAGATCAAAACCAAGAATAGATTATGTGATCTAATCCAATTTCAGGATCCTTGTTTCCCTTTGAACAAGCCATTTTCAAGATTTGATCCAATCCGGTAACTGAAATCCGATAACCGAAATCCGATCACGTTTCTTTTGAACAATTGGGCCCAAACAATCAAAGCATATGTAAAACTAAAAAGCTATGCTACCTCATGTTTGTTTTGCTCGGACCCCGTAAATCACCGCTTGCGGTTATATTTGGGGGCCAAGCAGCGAAGCTGCGAAGGCACCCATTGTGATTGTTGGTTTTCTTATTATTATTATTCCTCTGCCATTGAAGTCTATGGCAGCCCATAGAACCGTCTGGTGAAAAGTTGTGAAATTTGGCACACTGATAGGGGACAGGCTCATAATTAATTTCACCAAGTTTCATACTGGCACCTTGAGCGCTCTAGCGCCACCAACAGGCCAAATTTGGACTTGCGTTCACGCACGTAACTTCTGACCTGTTGACCCGATTGTCATAAATCAGGTATCGTTGGAATCCTTGGACCAAGCCGAGTTCAACGCACCCTATGACGTCATTTTCCGCCATGATGGATTTTCCGCCATATTGGATTTTAGTGAAAGTGAAACTAAAACTTCACAGGTCACAAATTTTGTCCGATCGTCACTAAACTTGACACACATGATCGTCAGACCAAGCCGCACAAAAGTTATCCCTTTTCGTCTTCGGAACTCAAACCGTTTGACCGTAACAGCCAATCGAAATATGCGGCGAAGCCGCCAAACAGGAAGTGAGCTCATATCTCAGCAACCCATTCATCTATCATAACCAAACTTAGTACATGGACTCAGGACCCAATCAGGGGGACGCTCAAGAAATCTGGTGACCTTTGACCTCTAGGGGGCGCTGTAATTAAGAAACATGCCTTTTGGCCTGTAGCTGCTGTTGTGCTTAGAATAAAAACGCACTAGTGGTGTCTGGTAATACTGTTGGAGGTCCTTAGGCCGACCCAAGCCGACTTTTGATGTCATCGTAATTGATTCGGCCGCCATATTGGATTTAATCAAAAACACGTACACGTTTTTGCAGGTCACAAATTTCAGCGGATCCTCACCAAAATTGGCAGAGACCATCTACAGACCATGCCTGATGAGTGCATTGCTTTCTGGAACAATTGACAGAAGCATTGACCTGTACCAGCCAATCGAAATTTGCGGTGAAGCCGCCAAACAGGAAGTGATTTCATATCTCAGCAACGCTTTCATGTATCAAAACCAAACTTAGTACATGTACCTCAGACCACATCGGGAGGACGCTCAAGAAATTTGGTGACATTTGACCTCTAGGGGGCTCCGTAATTGTCAAAAATGCATTTTGGCCAGTAGTTGCTGATGCGCATTATTTTGCAATGGAAGTCAATGGCAGCCCATAGAACCGTCTGGTAAAAAGTTATAAAATTTTGCACACTAATTGGGGACAGTCCAATAATTCATTTCACCAAGTTTCATGCCGGCACCTCAAGCGCTCTAGCGCCACCAACAGGCCAAAGTTGGACTTGTGTTCACGGACGTAACTTTTGACCTGTTGACCCGAATGGCAAAATGAGGTATCATTGGAATCCTTGGGCCAAGCCGAGTTCAACACACCCTATGACGTCAATTTTTGACCTCTGTGTTTAAATCACAGCAAGTGTGATCATATCTCAGTCAATCTTTTATTTTTGATGTGAAACTGATGACAGCAAGTTCCATCTAGTTCATTCTAATGTGTGCGTGCAAGGGTGGAACGGGGTGGGATGGGCAGTTGCGGCGGTGGGCTGGCTGGGGGAGGGGGCGGCGACACTCAGCCCTGGTTCAGCCCCACAAAATCAGTTATGTTTTGATGTGAAACTTGACCTTGTAACTCAGCCAATCTTGGGTTGTATGGCATGGAACTTGCTGTGACTGCTTAAGGCTATATGTCTGATGCAACGGCATTGATTTACAAGGTTAATATGGCCTGCTGATCTCACTGCTTGGCCCCCTCATTGCTGCTTGCAGCTATATTTGGGGGCCAAGCAGCGAAGCTGCGAAGGCACCCATTGTGTTTCTATGATTTCTTATTATTATTATTTAACATCTTTCCTCTGCCATTGAAGTCTATGGCAGCCCATAGAACCGTCTGGTAAAAAGTTGTGAAATTTGGCACACTGATTGGGGATAGTACATTGATTAATTTCACCAAGTTTCATGTCGGCACCTCGAGGGCTCTAGCGCCACCAACAGGCCAAAGTTTGACGTGCGTTCACGCACGTAACTTTTGACCTGTTGACCCGATTTTGAAAAATGAGGTATCGTTGGAATCCTTGGACCAAGCCGAGTTCAACGCACCCTATGACGTCATTTTCCGCCATGATGGATTTTCCGCCATATTGGATTTTAGTGAAAGTGAAACTAAAACTTCACAGGTCACAAATTTTGTCCGATCGTCACCAAACTTGACACACATTCTCTTCAGACCAAGCCGCACAAAAGTTATCACTTTTCGTCTTCGGAACTCAAACCGTTTGACCGTAACAGCCAATCGAAATATGCGGCTAAGCCGCCAAACAGGAAGTGAGCTCATATCTCAGCAACCCATTCATCTATCATAACCAAACTTAGTACATGGACTCAGGACCCAATCAGGGGGACGCTCAAGAAATCTGGTGACCTTTGACCTCTAGGGGGCGCTGTAATTAAGAAACATGCCTTTTGGCCTGTAGCTGCTGTTGTGCTTAGAATTAAAACGCACTAGTGGTGTCTGGTAATACTGTTGGAGGTCCTTAGGCCGACCCAGGCCAACTTGTGATGTCATCGTAATTGATTCGGCCGCCATATTAGATTTAATCAAAAACACGTACGAATTTTCGCAGGTCACAAATTTCAGTGGATCCTCACCAAAATTGGCACAGAACATCTTCAGACCATGCCTTATCAGTGCATCGCTTTTTGGAACGATTGACAGTAGCATTCGGCTGTAACAGCCAATCGAAACTTGCGGCGAAGACGCCAAACAGGAAGTGAGCTCATATCTCAGCAACCCTGCCATGTATCATCACCAAACTTACTACATATATTCATGACCCCATTAGGAGGACGCTCAAGAAATTTGGTGACCTTTGACCTGTAGGGGGTGCTGCAATTAGCAATGTTGCATTTTGATCTGTAGTTGCGATGTGTTTTATCGATCTTTTATTTTTGGATGTGAAACAGATGACAACATTTTCCATCCAGTCATTCTAATGCGTGCGTGGTAGGGCGGGGCGGGACGGGGTGGGATGGGCAGGGGTGATTAGGTGGAGGGGCTGGCTGGCGGAGGCTGTGGCAGTACTCAGCCCTGTTTCAGCCCTACAAAATCAGTTATGTTTGATGTGACACTTGTTGAAAGTGTTGATCGCGAGTGTCTGCTGAGTTCTATCTTGTCGCCGTGGCTACTCCGGCCTATACTGCTTGGCCCCCTCATTGCTGCTTGCAGCTATATTTATTATTATTATTCCGCCATTGAAGTCAATGGCAGCCCATAGAACCGTCTGGTGAAAAGTTGTGAAATTTGGCACACTGATTAGGGACAGTCCCATGATTAATGTCACCAAGTTTCATGATGGCACCTAGAGCACTCTAGCGCCACCAACAGGCCAAAGTTGGACGTGCGTTCACGCACGTAACTTTTGACCCGTATGGCCGATTGTCAAAAATGAGGTATCGTTGGAATCCTTGGACCAAGCCGAGTTCAACGCACCCTATGACGTCAATTTCCGCCATGATGGATTTTCCGCCATATTGGATTTTAGTGAAAGTGAAACTAAAACTTCACAGGTCACAAATTTTGTCCGATCAACACCAAACTTGACACACATGCTCTTCAGACCAAGCCGCACAAAAGTTATTCCTTTTCGTCTTCGGAACTAAAACCGTTCGCGCGTAACAGCCAATCGAAATTTGCGGCGAAGCCGCCAAACAGGAAGTGAGCTCATATCTCAGCAACCCTTGCATGTATCAAAGCCAAACTTGGTGCATGGACTCAGGACCCAATCAGGGGGACGCTCAAGAAATCTGGTGACCTTTGACCTCTAGGGGGCGCTGTAATTAAGAAACATGCCTTTTGGCCTGTAGCTGCTGTTGTGCTTAGAATTAAAACGCACTAGTGGTGTCTGGTAATACTGTTGGAGGTCCTTAGGCCGACCCAGGCCAATTTGTGATGTCATCGTAATTGATTCGGCCGCCATATTGGATTTAATCAAAAACACGTACGAATTTTCGCAGGTCACAAATTTCAGCGGATCCTCACCAAAATTGGCAGAGAACATCTTCAGACCATGCCTTATCAGTGCATCGCTTTTTGGAACGATTGACAGTAGCATTCGGCTGTAACAGCCAATCGAAACTTGCAGCGAAGCGGCCAAACAGGAAGTGAGCTCATATCTCAGCAACCCTGCCATGTATCACCAAACTTACTACATATGTTCATGACCCCATTAGGAGGACGCTCAAGAAATTTGGTGACATTTGACCTCTAGGGGGCACCGTAATTGACAAAAATGCATTTTGGCCAGTAGTTGCTGATGCGCATTATTTTGCAATGGAAGTCAATGGCAGCCCATAGAACCATCTGGTAAAAAGTTTTACAATTTTGCACACTAATTGGGGACAGTCCAATAATTCATTTCACCAAGTTTCATGCCGGCACCTCAAGCGCTCTAGCGCCACCAACAGGCCAAAGTTGGACTTGTGTTTACGGACGTAACTTTTGACCTGTTGACCCGAATGGCAAAATAAGGTATCATTGGAATCCTTGGGCCAAGCCGAGTTCAACACACCCTATGACGTCAATTGTTGACCTCTGTGTTTAAATCACAGCAAGTGTGATCATATCTCAGTCAATCTTTTATTTTTGATGTGAAACTGATGACAGCAAGTTCCATCTAGTTCATTCTAATGTGTGCGTGCAAGGGTGGGACGGGGTGGGATGGGCAGGGGCGGTTGCGGCGGTGGGCTGGCTGGGGGAGGGGGCGGCGACACTCAGCCCTGGTTCAGCCCCACAAAATCAGTTATGTTTTGATGTGAAACTTGACCTTGTAACTCAGCCAATCTTGGGTTGTATGGCATGGAACTTGCTGTGACTGCTTAAGGCTATATGTCTGATGCAACGGCATTGACTTACATGGCAAATCTGGCCTGCTGATCTCACTGCTTGGCCCCCTCATTGCTGCTTGCAGCTATATTTATTATTATTCTTCTTCTAACGTGTTTAATGCAGCTTCAACCATTTAACGCAGAAACTTCATTCAAACTTTGTTACGTAGGTCTTACTTAGGACATGAGTGCTTCAACTTTGTAACTTTTATACTTTTTAAACTATTAATTAAAAACTATTAAAATTTCTCCATTGACTTAACATTGGCCTTTATGACATCACAGCAATTAGAATATTGTGCCAGGTGGCCAGGCCACCTGCATCAACTGTCAGTTTCTCAGGCTTTAAGCATACAGTCTCATTCTCTTAAGACTACACATCCTGTTCAACTGTTTCCTCTGTCCACAACTTTTTCAAAATAAAAGTCCTCACTACAATAATTCCCTATTAAATAATGTAACCATTTAAACTATCCACCTATTTAACTGTTCAGTCATTCCAACTATATTAAACCTCATCTACCTAGCAACCAATATAGCAACCATGTAAAATACCCTAGCAACAGCCTAGCAACCACTTCCACAATTACAACCTAGCAACCAATATAGCAACCAATGAGTTTAACCTAGCAACCAGCATAGCAACCACCACAACTAACCTAGCAACAGCCTAGCAACCACCTCAAGTACCCTAGCAACAGCATAGCAACCATGTCAAATACCCTAGCAACAGCCTAGCAACCACTTCAACAGTTACAACCTAGCAACCAATATAGCAACCAATGAGTTTAACCCTCTAGGCGCCACAGGCGACTATAGTCGACAAGATGCGGTACTGAATAAAACGGCCGATTTAGTCAAATAGGGTGTCATATTTCGTTCGACTTCCACTCCACTAGATGGCAGACATGTCATACGTCATCCCCGAGTCGAAAAAAGGACACGCTTTAAACAAAACTTTCTAGCTACAGCGCATTGAATCAGTGTATGAAATACCGGAGCTAGTGTGCGTGTGAGCCTCTTTGTCAGAGCGATATTGTCAACGTCAGCGAGTATTTGCATTAGATTATCGTCTAATGGCATCAAAAAAGTTTACCTGAAATGAAGTGTTGGGTCTTCTATTCGCGGACCCTGATTCTGAAGGGGAATATCTGCCTTCAGAAAATGACGGTGATTCGTTTAGTGAGGCTTCAGATGCGTCCCTGCCTTGCAATGATGCAGCTGGACAAAGTGAGAGTTTACTCCATAGTTTAGCTTACACCAAGCACAAACGTTGAATCGTTTGCCCAATGTCACTGGTGGGAATAATGTTTCACAGGTTCGGAGTGTTCATCGGGAAGTTAGCAGGGTGTTAGTGGTGTGGCGAACGAGGCTGGAGGTAGCCTAATATCCATAGCGCTAGCTTCTGTCTTCTGAACGTGTGCCTCTCCACAATCGCGGCGACAGTAACGTGGTGGAGCCTTTGTCTAATGCCACTGGGTATGTTAGACGAGGTCGAAGTGCTCATAGGACAGTTAGGGGGAACGTAGTGGCAGTGTGGGGAGTCGCAATGAGAATGACAGTAGGCCTAGTCCGAGCTGCGCAAATTCTCTCCACTCGGCGCGCGCGAGGCAGATCTGGCCATGCTGCTCGCATGGTGGAGGTGGTGACACGCTCTCTCCCTCTCCCACACACACACACACACACACATTAGGTCACGCATAGTCTATCACAAGATGATGGGAATGCCGGCCCTGTATGGATAGGGATAGGGAGTCATTATCTCTACAGCAAAAGGCCTACTACATAAAAAAAAAAAAGTCAGCCATTTAGTAATGATTTACACTGTTGATTTGCTATCTACTTCCCTGATCATTTAGGACATACAGTACACTATGTGTTCCTTTTTGTGTGTTCATGTCCTTGTGATGTGTGTGTCTTTGTCAGCTAAGAAAAAAAACAAAAAAACATCAACAAAAAGAAAAAAAATACTAACATTGTCTCTTGTCTCGTCTCGTCATCTCACTCCTGATCTGTGCCTTGCCGTGGCAAATGAGCTTTTGAACTAAACAGGTCTTGTCTACTTGTGTTTGTGTGTCATCTGAATAATATATATGTGCCCCATACATGGAATCAGAGTGCCTACTGTATGTAGTAAATGGAAAATCTCTACAGCAAAAGGCCAGTCTACCGCTACATGCATTTGGTTTGTTTCTGCCATTTATTAGTAATGATTTACACAGTTTGTTCACTACTTACTATTTACCTGAGCATTCAGTATTGTGCAATATAGCATTCAGAAGGTGAGGGACATTTTGGGGGGAAAGAAGTGGTGCATTTATCATTCAAACATGCAACTTTTCATGAAAATTCTATAATCCAAGATGGCCGCCACCATATGACGTCATAATATGCAAATTAGATATAAACATTTAATCTCTACATACACTTTGGGTCATCCTTAATATTTCTCTAATTTACAGAAAGTCTCTATCTCTTATCACTTTTAAGATATAGCCTTTTGAAATGAAGATGTCAAAATTGATCGTTTCGGAAAAAAACCTCTGGCGCCTAAAGGGTTAACCTAGCAACCAGCATAGCAACCACCACAAGTACCCTAGCAACAGCATAACAACCACTATAACTACCCTAGCAACAGCCTAGAAACCATGTCAAATGCCCTAGCAACAGCCTAGCAACCACTTCCACTGTTACAACCTAGCAACCAACATAGCATAACATAACATAACATATGTACCCTAGCAACACTATTGAAACTATATATGCATTATTTGTTTTTACTCTGTATGATATTCTACATCATATTTGCATTTTCATGCACTGATAATTCCTTGGGAATTGCATTTCTTATTTTTCTTCTACGTATTTGTGCGTTTAATGCGGCTTCAACTGTTTGACGTAGAAACTTTGTTCAAACTGCGTTGCGTACGTCTTACTTAGATGACTTCAGCTATGTATTTTTCAACTTTGTAACTTTTATACTTTTTGAACTATTAATTAAAATCTACTAAAAATTTCCCCATAGACTTAACCCTCTAGGCGCCACAGTCGACTTTAGTCGACAAGATGCGGTACTGAATAAAACGACCGATTTAGTCAAATAGGGTGTCATATTTCGTTCGACCTCCACTCCACTAGATGGCAGACATGTCATACGTCATCCTCGAGTCGGAAAAAAGTAATGCTTTAAACAAAACTTTCGCGCTACAGCTGCAGTGAATCAGTGCGTGCAATACCGGAGCTAGTGTGCGTGTGAGCTATTTTATCAGAGCGATATTGTCAACGTCAGCGAGTATTTGCATTAGATTATCGTCTAATGGCATCAAAAAAGTTTACCTGAAATGAAGTGTTGGGTCTTCTATTCGCGGACCCTGATTCTGAAGGGGAATATCTGCCTTCAGAAAATGACGGTGATTCGTTTAGTGAGGCTTCAGATGCGTCCCTGCCTTGCAATGATGCAGCTGGACAAAGTGAGAGTTTACTCCATAGTTTAGCTTACACCAAGCACAAACGTTGAATCGTTTGCCCAATGTCACTGGTGGGAATAATGTTTCACGGGTTCGGAGTGTTCATCGGGAAGTTAGCAGGGTGTTAGTGGTGTGGCGAACGAGGCTGGAGGTAGCCTAATGTCCATAGCGCTAGCTTCTGTCTTCTGAACAGTGTGCCTCTCCACAATCGCGGCGACAGTAACGTGGTGGAGCCTTTGTCTAATGCCACTGGGTATGTTAGACGAGGTCGAAGTGCTCATAGGACAGTTAGGGGGGAACGTAGTGGCAGTGTGGGGAGTCGCAATGAGAATGACAGTAGGCCTAGTCCGAGCTGCGCAAATTCTCTCCACTCGGCGCGCGCGAGGCAGATCTGGCCATGCTGCTCGCATGGTGGAGGTGGTGACACGCTCTCTCCCTCTCCCCCCCCCACACACACACACACACACATTAGGTCATGCAAAGTCTATCACAAGATGATGGGAATGCCGGCCCTGTATGGATAGGGATAGGGAGTCATTATCTCTACAGCAAAAGGCCTGCTACATAAAAAAAAAAATGTCAGCCATTTATTAGTAATGATTTACACTGTTGATTTGCTATCTATTTCCCTGATCATTTAGGACATACACTATGTGTTCCTTTTTGTGTGTTCATGTCCTTGTGATGTGTGTGTCTTTGTCAGCTAAGAAAAAAAACAAAAAAACATCAACAAAAACAACAAAAAGAAAAAAAAATACTAACATTGTCTCTTTTCTTGTCTCGTCATCTCACTCCTGATCTGTGCCTTGCCGTGGCAAATGAGCTTTTGAACTAAACAGGTCTTGTCTACTTGTGTTTGTGTGTCATCTGAATAATATATATGTGCCCCATACATGGAATCAGAGTGCCTACTGTATGTAGTAAATGGAAAATCTCTACAGCAAAAGGCCAGTCTACCGCTACATGCATTTGGTTTGTTTCTGCCATTTATTAGTAATGATTTACACAGTTTGTTTACTACTTACTATTTACCTGAGCATTCAGTATTGTGCAATATAGCATACAGAAGGTGAGGGACATTTTGGGGGGGAAGAAGTGGTGCATTTTATCATTCAAACATGCGACTTTTCATGAAAATTCTATAATCCAAGATGTCCACCACCATATGACGTCATAATATGCAAATTAGATATAAACATTTAATCTCTACATAAACTTTGGGTCATCCTTAATATTTCTCTAATTTACAGAAAGTATCTATCTCTTATCACTTTTAAGATATAGCCTTTTGAAATGAAGATGTCAAAATTGATCGTTTCGGAAAAAAACCTCTGGCGCCTAAAGGGTTAACATTGGTGATTATGACATCACAATAGGGCACTTAGAATCCTATGCCAAGTGTTCTGGCCAGCAACTGTATGTCTCAGGCTTTAAGCATACAATCTGGCTCTCTTAAAGGATCAGTATGTAGGAAATAATGGAAAATAAATTGTAACCATTCCAAAAATGATCACCATATGTTGTCACAGAGACTGTTTCAAAATAAAAGTCCCCACTACAATAATTCCCTATTAAATAATTTAACCAACTATTTAACTGTTCAACCATTCCAACTGTCAGTTGTCATCAACTATGACTCCCGCCATCTGTTTCCTCTGCCCATAACTGTTTAAAAATAAAAGTCATCACTACAATTATTCCCTATTAAATAATTTAACCGTTTACACTACTCAACTATTTAACTGTTTGGCTATTCCAACCGTCATTTGTCATCAACTATGTCTCCCGCCAACTGTTTCCTCTACCTACAACTGTTTCAAAATAAAAGTCCTCACTACAATAATTCCCTATTAAATAATTTAATAATTTAAACTATCCAAATGTTTAATTGTTCAACTATTCCAACTGTCAGTTCTCATCAACTATGACTCCTGCAAACTGTTTCCTCTGCCCACAACTGTTTCAGAATAAAAGTCCTCACTACAAATAGTCCCTAATGGATAATTTAACAATTTAAACTATCCAACTATTTAACTGTTCAACTATTCCAACTGTCAAGTTGTCACCAACTATGACTCCCTCTAACGGTTTCCTCTGCCCACAACTGTTTCAAAATAAAAGTCCTCACTACAATAATTCTATATTAAATAATGTAACTATTTAAACTACTCAACTATTTAACTGTTCAGCCATTCCAACTGTCAGTTGTCATCATCTATGACTCCCCACCAAACTTTTTTCTCTATCTGACCTCCATCTTTTTACTTGGATTATATTTTAAACAATATTCAACAATGTTTAACACTCTGCAAAGCACCATGAGACACTCTATAAGTGATATTAAATTGAAATTGAAAATGTATAAACAATTTGGCCAATATCAGATATTATTATCTTAGCAGCAAGCGCGCCGGTGGCATGGGGGACCTGGAGGATACGTCCCCCACAGTGTTGAAGAGATCCCTTACAGAAATTTCAGGTTTCTGGTGAACAGTTGCCGCAAATTTGCAGCAAGGTCATACTTTCACATGCAAATTAGGTTTCTGGCAAACAGTTGCGGTTAACTTTTGCCAATGTTGCAGCAAATTTGCAGCAATGTGATATGCAAATTAGGTTTGTCACCCGAAGTTCACTGGAAATTTGCCATTATTGGCTAAGTGTGGTGGCAAATCACTGGCGAACACATTTGCCACTAGTGGCAATTTCTCATTGTTGCCAGAACTTTGTTGGAAGATTGCCTCATTGGGAAACTTGTTTCCCACAAATCAACCACAAGTTTGCTGCAAATCTGCCGCAAACATTTTATTTTTGTAAGGGATGGCAGTCGCCCCCCTCACTTTTGATAAGGAAAAAAATCCTTATAGGTACACCAAATAAATAATAACTAGGGCTGTCAATCGATTAAAAAATTGCATATAAAATTTTTGCTGTGAAAGTATTTTAAATATTTACATTAAAATTAATCATTGAATAATCAGCATTAGTGACTTTATTTTAATCAACACTTTATTTTTATCAACACCATCAGGCCGTTTTTTAAAAGTAAATGTTCCAATCAATGATCTACTGTAGGCAGCACATTTTCTTCTCACTCCTTCATTTTACAGTCTAATGTTTACTGACTAGAATGGCTCGGGGTCAAAGGTCATACGGAATCGATTAATCTGCGCTATTTTTTTAATCAGTTATTTTTTCTCAAATTAATTAATCGAAATGAATCAGTTATTTTGACACCCCTAATAATAACCTATACGTTTGTGCTAGGCTACGTAAAACTCCCCATTAACAGCATCACGTCACTAACCACAGCTGTCTAAGACTGCACAATCTCTTATTCACTTGGTTGGATATCTGAAGCCAGTTTATCTACTTAGATACCGTAATATCCTCAAATTATGGCCGGGGTCTTAAGACAAAGCACAGGCCTTTATTTGGGGCAGGCTTGTATTTGAGGCAGCCCTTTATTTCTTACGGTAGTTTTATTTTGAGACATGCGTTTCTTGGAGCGGCATACCGGTAGGCTATCAAAAGCATAAGATGTTCAGTTTGGTTTGGGACTTAATTTACTTTTGGACTGTTTGATTATATTGCTAAATGTTGGGACTGATGGGTATTGAAATCTGGGGAGTATTTGATGGTTCAATATTAAGTTTCATGTAGTTGAAAGAGTGTCGGGACTTCCACCCGCTTGGAGACAAAGCATCCGCTTTCATGTGTTCATTGAACGTGTGCTGTAATGGAAACCTTATTGCGTAGCCTAAATTGAGTTATTTTTAAATTATGCATGATTTACTTTTTATTAAATTCATAGGCTGGAATGCCTCGAGTCGTGGCAACAATTGTGTTTAAATGTAGTAGGCCTAGCGTGATTCAGCCTCTGGCAAGCTCTGGCAAGGCAGCAACCGACTGAGCTTGAGGGCGACGTGTTCCCATGGTGATCCCATGGTGTAGGAAAACGACTTTTCTTTGGCAACAGTAGCCTATTAATCCAACCAACAATATAAAATATTAAGAAGAGGTCTTATTTCATTGAGTTAAATCGAAAGAATGTATTCTAGTGCTCTAGAGCCCTACTGGTAGGCAATTGCTTGTATTTGGGGACCGATTTGTCCGAATCGACCACGGCCCCGGCTATTATCCGAGGCCTGGCCATAATTTGAGGATTTATGGGATAGTCTCCTGCTCATCCTGACATTAGCTGTAATGTTTATTGATATTAACAAACTCACCCTACTGCTATCAACTCGTTTTCACTAATGTATAAAGTATAGAAAAGATCCTATGCAATGTTTTTGTTCTATGGCATTTATTTCAAACATAATTTAAAATAAATTAATTTACACAAATATATTTAGGCTGCTTCAGTTACCTTGGTGCATAAATCCCAGTACCACACAGAGTGATAGGCCTACTAGCATTCTTACGCGTTCAGTGTGGGGTCCTTAACAAGCTGAGAATTTACTGTTACTTTGTTTGTTACGGTGTTCTTTCAAGCTTGGGACAAGGAGAATCACAATGAATCCAGCAAAAAAAAAAATGCATCACATATTTTTTCCAGAAGGCAAACGTTGTAAGTTGACATACACAGTGGAGACTGCATGTTGATTTGGTTTATACCAGACAATTTAAAAAGCCTAACTATTTGATCATGTGTTTGGATCATAGGCATGATGAACTTTTGTTTATTCATGGATTCATAAAATATCAAAATCCTATGTTGCTTTTAGAGTACCATCGGCCCAAGCAGTGTGAAATAAAACTAAATGAATGAAATAAATGAAAATGAATAAAGTAGAATTGCATAATCTTAAAAGCTGAGACCTCCCACATAGCAAGAAGCTGGTCTGAGGGCAGATATGGCGTTGTGCTCATCTCACAGTTTTGACTATTTAAAAATTTAAGTTTAAAATATGATGGTCGAAAGTGGGTCAGAGGTGGTGATCCGATATCTGGAAGTCTGATCTCACTATGGGTTTGTGTTCACAATTTGGTCCCCCTCACTTTGAAAATATCTCCTGCGCCCCTGCATAGCAGTACTCCAATTGTTTTGTCAAGATGAGTGATGCAATCCCACTAATAAGTCTCAGACCTACCTGTGATGGTGCCATGTAAGAAATCTAACATTCGGGG
Source organism: Alosa sapidissima (assembly GCF_018492685.1). NCBI lineage: Eukaryota > Metazoa > Chordata > Actinopteri > Clupeiformes > Clupeidae > Alosa > Alosa sapidissima. Next base: position 35,751,171 of record NC_055958.1, on the reverse strand, counting down.
CCAAGGGCATTCAAAACAACAGCTGGTTGACTTAACTCTCATACATCTGAGTCAGCCGATTCCCTCCTGATTACCATTGATGACAAAACAAAGAAGTGTTGTGTTTTGCATTTCCATCCAGCAATTGTAAACTACTGTATTCAGCACATTTAGGATGCTTTCATAGCTATTTTGTTATGGATCACAGGCCGAATCGAGAACATTTCTCAGCTACTCCCTGGATTGTTTCCTGCTTAAATTCATGTGCCATTAAGCTGCTATCATCGTCGGAATGTTGATTACATTTTGACGATGTACCAAATATAGCGCATTTGTATGAAAGTGACTCAGTTCACTCAGTCCTCTCTGGTAGTATAAGGCAAATTGAAAATGCAATAAGCAAAACAGAATGATGCACTCTGATGCATTAATATGAGGATTTGTTATTATGGTTATAACCTACTGCATTGATTAGCCCCAGATCACAATGCATACACACAGCACACCGCACAATGAATATCACAGTTTAACTAATACGTTTGTTAAATGTCAAATATCACTTAAATTAACTGATCAGAAAATCAAAACTGAAATCTTGCTATGTAGGAGACTGTTGCATCAATGAGGAGTCCCCTCAACCTAAGAGATAAAGGCAAATTATGAAAGGTGGGTGCTCCCTTTTGTGTAAATAAGGTAACACTTTACTTAAAGGTATCTGCATAAAAATGACATGACACTGTCATGACACATGAACCCTAACCCTAACATTTCATCACAAAGTCGTTAAACATTTATGACTTGTTTATAATGTATATGATATGTTCATGACGGTGTCATGTCACTCTTATGTAGATACCTTCAAGTAAAGTAATCATAAATATACTGCTCAAAAAAAGGGAACACTTCAATCATACACTGGATCTGACACTGTTTGGCTCTGAGCACAAGTAAAACTTTTGAGGCAAGTGTTTTATTTTGCAAGAACTGTCAGACATTCTGTTTGAGAATGGAGAAAAGGTTTCAAAAAATGTGTTTTAACAATTGTGGAAAACTGTTAGTGTTCCCTTAATTTTTTGAGCAGTATAAGAAGCACAACTGAACACCATAAAACCAGCTTTGTTTAGTCAACAGTGGCAGGGGGTTAAAACCATTTCTCCTTTGAGAGTATCTCTTCATAATATTGGTAAATCAGCTTCAATTTGTAACATTCATTGCATGTATAAAAGGTTCCCAGCTTCCCATGTCTTGAGCCTGCCTCAGTTTTCCCCTCATTTCTTTCCATTTCTGTCATGGTGTGGCAGTGATTTCCTAAAGGTTGCGACACAACAAAAATGGGAGATGTGGTAACAATCAAACCAAGCAAGATATGCTGTAGGATGCAGTAGAAAAAAACGTCTAATCCTTGTTTGAACTCAGATTAGCGTGATGTAGTAGAAAAAAACGTCTAATCCTTGTTTGAACTCAGATTAGCGTGATGCAAGGATAGCATGTCAAAGCATGGCAAGGAGCACTGAGCACTTTTAAAACCAGCACAGCACATGCATTTTTCTTTCTTTTAATTCATGGCTTCTAAACATTTGATGATACACAGATGTATATCAATACTGATGCATACCTGTGACACCTGAACATTCTGTAGCTTTGTTGTTCCTGACAGAACATCAAATGGGAATTCATACATTACTTAGTTTAATTAATTTACTTTAATTAATTTTATTTATGAAGAAAATTCTGGAACATTTAAAATTACATTAACATTAAGGATACAAGGAAGTTTATTGTCACATGCATATAGTTACTGGAAGTAAGAAATGCAGTGAAATTATGTCTGGTGTCAGCCTATTTGTGCAAAGTGGGGGGGGGGGGGTAAAAAGTGCAGTAGAAGAGGGGTTTAGTAGATTAAGTGGCAAGGGCTGCATAAGAAAGGTGGGGGAGGATTGGAATTGGGGGGGGGGGCACCAACAAGGAGCACCCAAGAGCAACAGGGGCAAGGAAAAACTCCCTTACCAAGGAAGAAACCTTGGGCAGATCCACGGCTCAAGGGGCTAACCCAACTGCCAGGGGTCTTGGTGTGTGTGTTGGGGGGATGACAGGGGAGATGGGATAGTGTGCTGTGTATGTGGAGAGAGGGCAGTGTGCAATATGTGTGTTGGAGAAGCTTCCTCATGAGACAATGTGCTGTGTATTGGGGGGGGGGGGGGACAGTGTGCTGTAAGTATGTTGGGGATGTGTGTTGGAGAAGCTTCCTGATGAAATAATGTGCTGTGTATGTAGGGGAGAGGGGGGGGGGGGCAGTGTACTGGAAGTATGGTGAAGGGACTTACTATTGCAAGCAGAGTACTGTATGTATGATGTATGTGAGTGATGAAGATGTGTGTGTGTGGGCGGGAGGGGAGTGTAGCAGTGACTGTGTGTGTGTAGTGTGTGTGTGGGTAGGTGGGGGCAGTGTGCTGTAAGTATGTAGAGGATGTGTGTTGGAGAAGATCCTGAAGACAATGTGGTGTGGATGTAAGGAGAGGGGGCAGTGTGCAGCAAGTATGTAGAGGAGGCTTACTGTAGCAAGCAGTGTGCTGTATGTATGTGAAGTGATGACAGTGATGATGTAAGTGTGTGTGTGTTTTTGTGTGTGTGTTGGGGATGGGGTGGGGGGGGGCGCAGAAAGGCTAGGCAATCAAGGACATGGGTAGATGGAGGAGAAATCAAAAATAATAAATAAAAAGTTCTATGGAGATGTGCAAAAGTTGGAGAAAGTCAGATATGTGTGTGTGTGTGTGTGTGTGTGTGTGTGTGTGTGTGTGTGTGCGTGTGTGTGTGTGTGTTTTGACGTGTGATGAAATAAGAAAATAAATAAAGGTCAGTGGCCGGTTGCACAAAGCACCCCAAGTTTTTTCTCTTAAGTATGACCCTTAAGACTTAATTTCTCCTCAGGTAAGGGATTTACTTAAGGGTGTTGCACAGAATACCTGAAAATGTTTCCTTAGTTAAGGAGAAACGTCAAGGGATTTACTGCATTGAAAGGGATTTTCCGGCACGAAAATTCTATAGTTTCCACGGAGATTGTTCAACAGCTGTAGCTCTACAGCTAACTGCCTTTGCCGTTAACGTTAGTTAACCCACCGAACACAGTAGGCCTAAAGCTTAATGATCTTATCATTCATCTTACCTTAATAATATTCGCGGAAATTATCCAGGTAGCAAGTAAAGCATGCTATATACATGAACTGAACAATACTAGTTGGCAAGTTAAAGATGATCCTGACTGTCATCAGTGCACCAACGTTTTGCCTAGCAAACCGAACCTAAGCTCATAGGCTAACAAGACATCCACATGAATTGTTAACGTTAGCCTACGTAAACCACACAATAACAATATGCTACGGCATGTTTCTGATAGGCCTATTTGACAGAGGAAGCATATTAACAGGTTTTATTTTGAATTGTCAAAAGTAGTTAATAAACTTCATTTATCAGCATCAATAGGCCTTTATCACGGCAGCCGAAGTAGGAAGTGAACAGCCCTGTTCCTGTGTGAGCACAGGTGTGTTTCTAATTAAGTGTCAGATTCGGCCACAGTTACTTCAACCAGAGGCCTCGTTAATGTTTTTAGGAACACCTGTGGTTTGCCTGCCAACAGGAAATTGAACAGCCCTGCTTCAGCTGCCCGTGGGCTGCCGTGATAAAGGCCTATTCAGTTAATAATATGGTTAAGGTAGAGTCAGACGTCCCTTAGGTTTTTCCCCTTAGTTAGACTACTAAGGTCGTTTGTGCAACAGTTTAAGGGATTTTTTACAAGGACAAACCCCTAAATACTAAGGGAACATGTTAAGGAAACCTTAAGGAGAATACTTAAGGGTGTTTGTGCAACCGTTTTTATTTTAAGGGACCCTTAAATCAGATTTTAAGGGAAAAACTTAACTTAAGGTGCTTTGTGCAACCGGCCACTGTAGCATAGGGTGAGGGATGTAAAAGTGCTCAAAGTCTAGTAGGTGTGTGTATGGGGGGGGGGGGTCATGAGTGCTGAGGAGTGAATGAGTGCAAAGTCAGTATAGTGTGAGTTCAGAGTTGGGAAATGTTTGAGAGTGCTGAGGAGTGAATGTGTGCAAAGTCAGTATAGTGTGAGTTCAGAGTTCGGATGGCCTGGGGATAAAAACTTCTCCTGAGTCTCTCAGTTCTGGCTTTGTGACTACATAGGCGTCTTCTTGATTTCAGTGGTAGGAATAATCCATTGTTAGGATGAGAAGAGTCCTTCAGAATCTTTTGGGCTCTTAGGAGTACTCTTCTGGAATAGATATCTTGTAGAGCAGGGAGTTGAGTTCTTATAGTACGTTCAGCTGAGCGCACTACTCTCTGCAGAGTACTACAATCTCTAACTGTGGAGTTCCCATACCAGGTGATGATGCTACCAGTTAGAACACTCTCAACCGCTGAAGTGTAGAATATTGTTAATATTGTTGAAAGTAAGTCATTACTTTCGAAGAAGGATGTATTTGCCGTTTTGCCGACCGGATACGGATATGGTCGTAGCGCTGGCCTATTGCATGCCTAGGCAGTTTGAAAGACAATTCTCTGCCCGCCCCTTGGATTAAGCGAGGTGAATGGTTCGATGCCAGACTATACATCTCAATGATATAGGATGGCCCCGCCAGGCTAACAAGTAATGATTTTATCATCTAAAATAACTGGCAAAAGGCAAGCAACCTGTCCTGTCATTTTCCATTCCATTCAGGGATGTAGCGGAGGCTAAACACAAGTGAACACAGTTTCAGTCTCTGAAATTTCAGAGTTTATCCACCTCAACTTTTTAAATTAAAATCACACTGTATTATCCACATTTACAATATGTACACTCATCTACACTCCACGAAGCATTTAGTACCAATGGTATTGTTATAAACATTGGACAATAACCTCCACTATCATCAAACATGTTCTGAATGCCTTTTTTTAAAAATCTGATACCGCATGGCGCAGTCCATCTCACTGTGATCACAGAATTCATAGTTTACCCACTTCTTATTTTACCACTACATCTCAGATTCCATTCCAACATACCATTGGTGTAGTTTGGCTATAGAGGAATGGAAGGGTTTTTCCAAGCTCCCTGGACTGTGCCCTCATAAATACTGCATGTATAGAAGAGTGTGATTACTTACTTACTTACTTACTTACTTACTTACTTAGGGACTGTTCATTATTTATTTAAGGGGCCACCGGAGGAGTTTTGGGAGCGTTAGTCAAAAAAGATGTGACCCTCCATCGCAAGCAAATTTTTTTTCTATGACCCTCCAAAGTGATTGAGAAAAAACGCATGACCCTCCCCAACAATTTATTGATGCCTTCTGTAGCCTACTGGGCCAATCAGGGAGCTTGCATGCTACCACTCCTTCCTTGAAATGCCTTGAAAAGGCTGTCGTTTGCGCAATTTCACAAATAATCAACGGGACCGAAACATACCTGTCAACTTTTTCCGCGTTTATCACGAATTTGAACTTTTTTCCCGCTGTCTTAGGAGGAGCTGCAGGGCCATCGCGAACTTGTGCGAGCTCCCTTTTCACTTACGCGCATGAAATCATGCGATAGCCTACTTTACACGTAGCCTACCTGTCAGTGTATTTTAATAGTAGGCTAATGGGCTACACCAGCTTGTCTAAGAGGGGGAATTGTATAGCGCCTATAACTTTGCTGAGTCACATAGGCTATTTGGCCATAAGCCGTTTATCATAGGCTACATCACGAAACCAAACTAGTGTAACAAAGCACTTTAACAGGGGGAATTAATTGGGCATGAATCATTGTGCTCATGGGCGGATTATGAACTTTCGGGCCCCTGCACCCAGATGTATTAAGGGCCCCCCACTTATTGTCGTATATGTGGGAGGGGGGGTTTGGGGGTACTCCCCCAGAATTTTTTTTTATTTTTTTATGTCATTTCCTGTATTCTAGTGCATTTTGGGGATGGCCAATACTAAATTCAATCAGATTTATAGCCTACATCCTGATTTGTTGATATTGAGGCAATGATTTCATGCAAAGGCCTGGGCTTCAGGGCCCCCTGACCCCTTGGGCCCCTGGGGCTGGTAGGCCCGTGCAGTAATCCATCCCTATTTGTGCTGAATGCTATATGTCAATGAGCAGAAACACACTGTCTAGACATTCAAACTATTGATAAGATGTGCCCTGGTCTGTAGGCTAACATTGGACAAATAAGTGACATTGACTCGCCAGATCCTGACTCAGAATAAAAAACATTTCTTGCTTACTTTGCCGCAAACTCCGTCATGAAATCATAGGCCAGCTTGAAGGTATAGCCTAACGTCTTTTTGAATTCATAGAAGGGCGAGCCCACTGTCTCTCCTGTGACATGGAGGTGCGCAAATAGTTTTAAATAGCCTGCATGTTCAACTTCGAAAAGCTTCGTTCACCCGATGCCAGTCACTGATCGCAATTTAAAAGTTCGGGAAGATTAATCTTTTTAAGTTTTAAGTGCAATAGCCTAGGCCTATCTGTCCCCTTTTGAATTATATCTCGAGCCTATTACCTACAGTTCGTTATGTCCTGGGATTCGGACGTGCTCCAAAAGAAAAAAAAACTTCGAGATAGATTTTTATAGATGGTTATGAGGAGCAATATGAGAAAGAAATTTGTTGATCATTTATCGTTGTTTTGGGACGTTAAGCCTTTTCCATATGTGTCAGTGAAGGAGATTGAAGACGTCAGGTTCTTAGTGATTATGAGGAACAATATGAGAGAAATTTGGTGATCACTGATTGTTGTTTTAGGACATTAAGCCATGTTAAGCTTTTTGCTTAGGCTACAATAGGCGTTAATGAAGAATAAACGCTCAGTGTCATCTTTGGCCAGGTGCGAGGCCCATCAGACGCGAGGCCATGGGCGACGGCCCAAATATTGCTGTTTTCATGAATACAAAAGTTGGGTGACCCTCCCTCCTAGAATAAAAAAGAATGGGTGACCCTCCCATCAAGAAAGAATAAAAAGACATGACCCTCCCCTATTTTCCTCTGGTGGTCCATTCCATAAATACCGAACGGTCCCTTACTTACTCGTCTTCGTCCCCCATGGGACATAAGGTTTCAATGAGCACTCTCCATTTCATTCAGTCCTTGGCAGCATGTGGGGCCTCTCCCCATGACAGGTTTATCTGTTCCAGCTCTTGTGTCACAGTTTTGCGCCAGGTGGTTTTGGGCCTTCCAGGTTTTCTTTTGCCTGGAGGTGTCCATCTTAAGGCCACTTTGGGAATGCGGTCCTGCTCCATCCTCAACACGTCCTAGCCATCTGAGGCGTCTGTGTGTAATCTCCTTGGTGATGCTCCGGCTTCCCGTTTTCTTGTATAGTTCATTGTTGGAGATCTTATTTGGCCAAAAGAGCATATTTGTCGGAGACATTTATTATGGAACACTTCCATTCTCCTCAGGTCTGTTTTGACAACTCGCAGAAGAGTGTACACAGAAGGTTTATTAGGTGTGAGAACAGCTTCATAATTCCACAGTTTCATACTATTATAAAGCACCAAAATTAGTAAAGAACTGCTTATGGCTATATCAAATCACCCGCAGACCACTTGTCATAGATCACATTTTTTCACACACAACAGAGGTATAGGTTTAGTTAGTTTCTTTTCTTTCAGATTTTTTTTTTCTTCAGTGATTTTTCAACGATTCCCGGGACACAGAAAGACCGGGCTGCACAAAACTCGGTGGGCATGTAACCGCACAAGGATGACAGAACCATTGTTTTTCGTGTTGATCTGTCACCCACTGCCGGACCGGACCCCCTAAAAGGAGGGTAGGCCGGATACAGTTTTCTGTGAATATCTCGAGAACTGTGGGGCATAGAGGACCACAATTTTTTTTGTATGTTCAACTCAAGGGGCCATGTCAACCCATCCCATAACCACTCATTTGATGTATAGTGCCACCTAGTTAAAAATGAAAAAGCAAACATGCGATGTTGTATAATAACGGGTATCACTGGCTGGCAGGGTCAAAACTGCACAAAATGGAGGTGTATGATCATTCTGGCACCCTCTGAACGCAAGTTCTATGGACATAGATAATGAGCAACCTAAGCTCCATGGGCATAGGTAATGATTAAATCATTACTCTTCGCCAGAGTTTTGACAGACTTGCAAGCTGTAAAAAAAAGTTATTTTAGCAAAGTGACAATATGTAGTGTCTCTTCTTTACACCGATATGCAGAATGTGATTTTATATTTGTGAAATGTGTTAAAAAGAAATGGCTTTATTATGCATAATTTATACAAATAATATTAAAAGCAGGACACCAGAAAAACTGGGCAAGAAAATTCTGTATGTTCACAGCTGCTACATTCATTTGTCTGTCGACACACTTACAATTCCCAGCTGTCACATCCTTAAGCAAGGCACTTAGCCCCAAATTGCTCTGGGTAGACTGGCCTTTGTAATAGTTGACATGGATGTCGCTTTGGATACAGGATCCAAGCCAAATAAAAACAAAAAAAAAGAAAATAAATTAAGTGAACAAAGACTGAGAAGCAAGCTAGGTTGGGGGAGGTTTGTGCCACAAACAATATTCCACAAAGTCCGATATAGACATAGTGCCTATGAGTCACAGGTGGAACAAAAATGCAGACATTTATGGCTCATCACGCACAAGTGTCCAGTCAGTGGTGTTGATGGGAGTGAGACCCTGATTCATATTTTAAGGGGGAAATCCAGGAATTAAAGCATGTTGCAGCCGCTCATATAAAATCATATGCAACTATTCCACCTATCGTACATCTAGGTATGTTGCATCAGGTTCCTTAAAAGCTACTAAGTAGACTGAAACTCCAATTCCCTCTTAACAATATGTGTGTGTGTTTCTGTGTGTCTGTATGTCTGAACTTTATCTGTCTGAAATGTATTATCTGAAATGACCTAGGCTTTTTTCAATTTATCATCAAATTTCCCTATTTCAGGAATGCAAATGGTTAAGGGATGGGTAGAAAAGCATGAGATCATTGTGTGGAAAGATAAAATAAAGTACACTTCTTCTTGGGTGGGGGTGGGGTTTGGGCTTTTATCATTGTCATATCATTGGCATTGGGTAATTTAAGAGAACAGGTGAGAACAAATGGAGGGAAACTTTAGGCTTAACAAAGACCATAAAAAGATAGCACACATTAAAACACCTAAATAAAACACCTGTTTTAACTGTTAACTGTAGACAGGTGCAGGGTGTGTCTTGGGGGTTGGTGTATTGTGTGTGAGTAACCTACATGTAACTCATTTTGCACTGGATCATCTTCCTGAATATCAATATTCTGATCACAAGTGTGGGCAAATTACTACTAAGTCAGCACCAGTCAGAGGCTGCACTGCAAAAAATGAAATCTAACCAAGTGTTATTAACCTTTAATTAAGTCAAAATGATATTTCGAGAGAGGGCTAGGTAAGTCTTTTCATACTAAAAACAACACCAAATACATTTTTTGATTTTAATACTAGAAATGTAATGCCAGAGGAATTACAATAGTGGATGGAAAGCTGCTGGTGGGGAAATTCCTGAAAAAAACAAACATTGAATCACTTAATCTTGAGTTCATACAAACCCTGTTACTCTGGCGTTCTTGAGATATCACACTCAAGGTGGGTTTGACCTTGACATTTGACTTCATCATTGAGTCCATACAAATGTTCACACCAAATTTGAAGCATGTACTGTACTGCACATGTACAATTTGAAGACTGTTTTTAGTGGCAGGCTAACACATACTGATGACTTGCGCTAGCCTAGCACCTGCAAACTCTAGAAACTAGAAGGACTGGATAAAACATGTTGAAAACAGTCTCCACTGATAAATATCACACTTGCTAACTTGGAAATGAGGTCCTATGTCCAAAGTCCTGAACCCTTTAAGATCCATTTCCAAAAGATGATTTTTTTATTCCTCTTTTTAGTCAACTTTAGCATGGGGCTGAAGACTTTTTATAGGCACTGTAGTGCAATGTTGAGGGGGAAAGCCTAGAAATGGCCCAATCCAGATCATGTTAAGCCAATCTGTACAGCCTGGTGCAGCTAGAGACAGACCTAAGCCCATCTCAGTCTTATCCATTGATTCAGTTTTGTGGTGGTTCAAAGTTAACTGGGGCAGGAGCATAATGAATAAGAGCAGTTTGGTTGTAAAAGATGCAATTTTCTAGTTGGTCCATGCTCTATGACAATTTCCTTTCTAAGGCCACTGCAGGCAGAGAAGGGAACAGTCCACTTTGAACATAAAAAAATATGTTTTCCTGCGTCATGACCTCTTTGAATACCATATTCCATTTTTGCTAATAGATCACCTTACAGTATGTCCTACAGACTTTGATTACCTTTTTTTCATATTTCAGTGGTGAAATTCCCTATGTATCATGTAACAAAAAACTCAGAGAGGTTGTGCATCGTTTACTGGCCGAAGGTAACTTATCTTTCTGCTCCTGACCAGAGGTGGACAGAGTATAAGTATAAGTATATATACTTTTTTGATCCCGCGAGGGAAATTTGGTCTCTGCATTTAACCCAATCGGTGAATTGGTGAAACACAAACAGCACACAGTGAGGTGAAGCACAGACTAATCCCGGCGCAGTGAGCTGCCTGCTTCAACGGCGGCGCTCGGGGAGCAGTGAGGGGTTAGGTGCCTTGCTCAAGGGCACTTCGGCCGCAGCCCACTGGTCGGGGCTCGAACCGGCAACCCTCCGGTTACAAGTCCAGAGTGCTAACCAGTGGGCCACGGCTGCCCTCCGGTTACAAGTCCAGAGTGCTAACCAGTGGGCCACGGCTGCCCCAGATTGGGGCCCCAGAGTACACAGCTTCAAAGTAAAAGTACAGATACCCCTGGCTAAATTTTACTCAAGTACAAGTAAAAGTACAACAGTCAGATGTCTACTTAAGTAAAAGTACTGAAGTACTTGTTTTTAAAAGTACTTGAGTATCAAGAGTACAAGAGTACATTTTCTAAATATTGCATTACTACTGCCACAGTGCTTACATTTATGTACAGAAACGTCCTACATGGAGTTATGAAAAATGTTAATGTTAATACCTTGGAGAATGTAAAAGGAATTGAAAGTAAAATCAAGTAATTTCCATCTTTTTACCATGTTTCCAGGGATGGGCAGTATTTCTAATACATGTATTTAAAATATGTATTTCAAATACAAAATACTATTTTTTTTTTTTTTTTACTATTTTTTTTACTATTTTTATCTTTATCAATATGCTTGTTCTGACTGAAAATGACACTGCCATTAATGGATTGAGGTCTGGAGTCTGGCTGGGCCACTCTAAAATATTGATATTGTTCTCTATTAAAGCTGCAGTTGGCAAGTCTGACAGATTGAGGTGACTTAGCCAAAATGTTGAATGTTTACAACTCTCATGCCCCTCCCCCACTACCACTGAGCACCCTCTCATCGAGTTTTGTGCTGGTCAGTGTGCACCAGACTGCACCAAACTGTGATTGACAGTCAGATTTCACACAGCCCTGCTCTGATTGGACCAGAAGAACCGGGAGCTGTGGATTTTTGCAAAACAAATAACAGGCTCAAGGTGGAGGTAGAAGTGCAGGTTTTTTTTCTGATCAAAAAAATCTTGTCAACTGCAGCTTTAACCATTTCTTGCCTTGTTTGTATGATTTGGATCATTGTATGGTTTAATGGTCCAATGCCACCTATTGGGGCAGGTCTCTCGGCACACTACTTAATCTTTTCCTCCAGAATCTTAATTTAGTCCCTTGTTTTAGTATTACCATTAACTTTGATGAGGTCACCAGGTCCCCCTGGTTGAAAAATAAAAGCCAGAGTGATGGCAAATAATCGTTCCTGCCTCAAAACCCAGATTTCTGTTAAAAAGGTGTGGTCTAGAATCATTGTGAATCATTTGACATACTGACATATCTCGTAACACCCCCAATTATCACCACTTTTGTTCAGAAATTCTAAAACAACAATGTTTTTTAACACTTCAAAATAACATTTACTAAATGAACCTTACATTTTTCAGTAGCCATAGATGTGTAGATTTGAACAAAATCTGGTTTGGTTCTTAACGGGAGCTAGCCTGACGAGCCAGACCCAAATTAAAATGTAGGGTCTGGGCACTCACCGTTCGCAGTGCTCTGTCCGAGGGGCGGGATAATCAGTTGTCTTTCAAATTCCCTCTGCACGCAATAGGACAGCGGCAGCGCTATGAGTCCCATACGTTTCCCACCAGCGGAGCTAGTTGGCTAGTTCAAACGTTTGCCAACTTAATAAAAGCTTAACTCGTGTCACACTGTTCGCCAGCAGCAACATCCATCTTATTTGTTTTCAAGTAGCAGGGAATTCAAGCCAAACCGTTGCAACTCTGCCATCAATCATTATGTTAAGCCCACCTATACACGATTTCATTGGCCTGATTAAGTTTCGATTTCTGGAGCTCACAAGCCAACGGAGAGTTGCTAGACTAGCCCTGGCAGCCGCTAGGGGCGCGTCTAGATTTCTAGGCTAAACGGGAGCATTTACTGCCTGAAATATCCTATTTTGTGTACCACGCTCGGAGTTATAGTGCTGGCCTGATGGGTCGCCTATTTACACTGTTTCAACGGCACATGAACGGTTAGACCGAGAATTCTCGTCATGAAATAAAAATTCCACTGGAGCTCCAAGTACACGCAGCCTTACAACACTGTTTACAGCTCTTCAAGTCACGGTAAAATGTCATTTTTGGTACATAGCTAATTTAGATACACCCATGGTGTGGGTGGTTGCGTTTCTTTAGGAGTCCGCGGTCTTGGTTTGTATAGAAATGGATATTAAGTGACACATACACGCAAGACGGTGGAAATACGGGACCGACGGTAATAGGGGGAGTTCCGATAGACATTTTACAAACGGATTACCCTGTCATTGTAACCAAAATATTGGAAATTGGACGAAATTACATGGAAATTGCAGAGATATGAGCTTTGTTAGGCCTGGGCATTTGGGACTATAGCCCCGGATTCTATTGGAATAGCCCCAGATTTATCACTGCCTGGATATATATACATATCCATGTTTATAGCCTACTATATTTTATGTAGGTGAGACATGAAAAAGCAGTTTTAGAAAAATGAGTTTAGCCATGTTAACCTATGGAGAGTGACGGCCTGTGGGTCATGAAGGGCAGTTATTTGGATGTGCAGACGTAAAAACAGAGTGAAATAACTAGGGCTGTCAATCGATTAAAAAAATTAATCTAATTAATTACATACTCTGTGATTAATTCATCTAAATTAATCGCATATATAATTTTTGCTGTGAAAGTATTTTAAATATTTAAATTAAAATGAATCATTGAATAATCAGCATTAGTGACATTAAAGTTCAAAAACTCTTTTATTATTATTTTCACTGTTCAAATAATGGCCATAATAATCTATGATATGACCTAATATGCTGACAAAATAAATTCAAAAGTGCTTCGGGAAGATTTTTTTTTTTCACATACAAGGCATTTCAGGCCACAGATATAACCTAGGGGACACAATGAAAATAAATTAACACTCCCCTCAATGTCAACACTTGCAGACATTGCAAAGGACTTTATTTTCAACATTTTATTTGTATCAACCCCATCAGGCAGTTTTTTAAAAGTAAATGTTCCAATCAATGATCCAGGCAGCACATTTTCTTCTCTCTCCTTCATTTTACAGTCTAATTTTTACTGACTAGAACGGCTCGGGGTCAAAGGTCATACGGAATCGATTAATCTGCACTAATTTTTTTAATCAGTTATTTTTTCTCAAATTAATTAATCGAAATTAATCAGTTATTTTGACAGCCCTAGAAATAACATTTTGTTTTATAGAAACATTATATAATTGGAAACATGTATTATTCTAGCTATATAAATGACATAGTGCATGGTATTTCCATAACCGCGAGATACACGCTTCATGATGACGGCAATGAGTTGTTAACAGACAAGACGCAATTAGCCCATTTCACAAGATGGGGCCGCTGTGTAAGTCAACTTCCTGTGGAAGAGGACTGTCCCATAGACAGCAAAAGAAAAGTCCACAGGAAAGACAGAAACAGGAAGACGTTTTACCCTGCCAATTAAGGTATCATTAACATCAATGAGGCCGGACACCTGGACACTGTGAAATTGGTCTATCTATCTGCAATCTAGAAATCTATCTGAAATAATATCTATTTGAAGTAGGCCTATTATTCATGTCACATATTGTGTGTTCGTGTAGGCTACATAGCTTAAACTGTAGGCTATGTTTAAACTGTATTTCGAGTTTAATGTCGGCATGTCACATCAACATTAAAGTAGATTTGATATTTCTTGAAGTGTCTAGTTTAAACTCTCCATGGCAAAAATATTTTTTTTTCTTCATGTGTGGCCCTAATACTCCGCCGTACTTTTGACATACTGTAGGCCTGGTGCAATGAAACAAAACTGGTGCCCTACTGATTCTGTTGTCTCTGAAAGTTTGCCTAATTGACAGATAACCGCAATTCGGATTAGGCTACACCTGTTTTTAAAAGATGGAACAGTTTCGCCGTAAAATGTGTGCTCCATCATGTAGCCTATACACTCTGCGTCTTTTGATGTGCACGTCCACATTAAATCCATCCCACTCACCTTATACCTTAGCCTAATATTTTATTTTGAACACTTACTGGGTCTCACTCATTGAATCCAAATAACAGAAATACCACTCCAATTCATGGTAGGGTAAATTAAGCTATAATAAGCACATATTAAATATTGAACACCAAGGACGTGACCAAGGAAAAAGTGGGCGGGACAGCACAATGCCATGGTAACGTTATGCTATTAATTAAAAATCAGCTCAGCCAGGTTCGCTTTTGCAGTCAGGATGTATAAGTGTGAACGAAAATATGCCCTTCTCAGTAGTACTAGGCCACCTTAAAATCCACCAGAATAAAGGAAATCACTTCTACTCAGTTACAGTTTTTTCTGAATGCTTAAACACAACTGTGATTCTTATAGCACAATTTCTAAAACTATTAATACGTATAGCAAAACCACTCACTGAGCAAAACTAAAAGCACAAACACTGCTTTGCACTCAGTTTGCAATTTTGTAACACACACTTTGCACAACTGTAGGCACAATTCACTGCACAGCACTCTTTTTGCAGAACTGTAAACACAACTCGTGCTTTACACTCAATTTCCAAATGATCCAACACACTCCTATATACACATGTATGGCTATTATTTTCACTATTTTGCCAACTCTCTGGCACACTTGTGAAATGTGAAAACTGTTTTAGATAATGAGTTCACTTTGCAATCAGCCTAAGCACTATAAATAAGCCACAGGTAATGTACAATGGGTACAATGGAGGGAGCAGGAAGAGTGAGAAGAGTAAGAATTAGAGGAGGCTGAAGAATAGGACGTGGAGGTGAAGAAGTAGGAGGAAGAGATGGAGGAAAAGGACGCGGAGGTGAAGAAGTGAGAGGGAGAGGATGACAAGGACAAGGAGGTGAAGTTAGAGGAAGAGGACAAGGAGGAGCAAGAGGAGGACGAGGAGGGGGAAGAGGAAGGGTAAGAAGAGTAAGAAACAGCCCTTTTACAGGCAAAAAAAATCAGTCTACATGTGGGGATATTGTCGTCAGGCCTGGATACGGCCTTCCAG
Organism: Alosa sapidissima; assembly: GCF_018492685.1. Lineage (NCBI taxonomy): Eukaryota > Metazoa > Chordata > Actinopteri > Clupeiformes > Clupeidae > Alosa > Alosa sapidissima. Next base: position 35,735,530 of record NC_055958.1, on the reverse strand, counting down.
AATATATTTTCCCCGGTGCCATGGACTAGGACATTGTATGTGATGTAGACGAAATTTTGAGAGAGACGACACAATGTACACTGATTTGTTTTGTCTCAGTGAAATTGCTATTTTGTGTTTTGACGTTGAAAAACACATTTGTATTGATTTTGATGTGTGTAAATAAACACCAATACTTGAAGTTTGGATCCCTGTATGTTTACAGAACTATGACAAAAGTATGACCTAAAACTGACATTGTTCTACCTTGTGCACAGAGAAAGCAAAAGCCAGATGTGTTTTTTTTTTTTTATTTATACCATCAGTGTGTAGTTGGCACATTGTGTGCTTACTATTGTGATGGCTTGTGTTTACTGTTTGATACGAAAACACCATTTTTACAAAGGTGTGAAGAGTTAAGCAAGGTGTGTTAGCTTTTGCAAGAGAACTACAATGTTTTGCTGACTGGTTGAAATGTTTTCCTATTTGTGTGTAGAGTTTTGCAAAAAAAGCCATAGTTACAAAAAATGTGCTTAAGCAATCAGAAAAAACTGTAAAAAAAAAAAAACAGTTTTTGGGGAGAGCCCCCAGGGTCAAACCCACCATGGCAAAATTATTATTGAGACATGGTTAGGGACCGTTCGTTATTTATAAACGGGGTCACCGGAGGAAAATAGGGGAGGGTCATGTCTTTTTATTCTTTGATGAGGGGAGGGTCACCTAACTTTTTTTTGTCTAGGAGGGAGGGTCACCCATCTTTTGTATTAATGAAAACAGCAAAAAATCAAAGTGGCTTGTTTGATTGTTGATTTCTGTCGCCATATAACGTTCTCTTTCGTTCCATAGCTCTGTCAACATTGAACAATGAAAATAAGGGAGATTTCCCGGGTTTCTCACGCAAAATGTCAACATTCGTCCCCATTAACGTTGGAAGGGTTGGAGCAACAAAGTAGCCTACTTTATTCACGCCTAACAGCCTATATCCATTTGGTCAACTTTATCCAGACCTATAAAAGCTAAATTTAACTTTGGTTTACTTGTATAGCCTAACTTTAAACAGTGTGCTTAACATAAAGCATACAGTACTTGTGCTTCATCCACACATCCAGCTCCTAACGTTTTGACAAGCATTTCTACCAACTGACCTTGTTCCTGCCCATCTCTAGCTTTGCTGTCTCCATCCTTTCTGTTTTTTTTGTTTGCAAAAAAATATATAGTATTTATTGGTAACCAGCAACAAGTGCAATTTGTTAATCGCTGTTATTCTCTCTCCTGCCAACAAAAATGTGTTACGTTCCAAGTAGCAGTGCATAATTCTGCTTCATAAAGTTGAACAAATACATTTGGTCATATAAATAGCCAGTTTATGGTCTACAGTGTAGTTGGTAAGTTATTGTAGGCCAACTTGGAGTGAATATTTAAGCAATATAGCACGAGTGAGAGTGGGGTTGGTCATGGATATTCCCACGGGTGTTGTTCGGCCGTAGCCACGAGGCCGGAGGCACTGGGCCATGTCATGTAAGGGACATGGTACTGCAAAAAAACGGAAACATAATCTACATTGCAGAACCACTCAACTTTATTAATGTATAGTGAATAAATGTTACACTACTGTGCACAGCCTGACGTGACGATGCTAGCACGTTAGCAGCGGTTAGCTAATTATGCTAACGTTATCTACAAGTCTCCTCCAAGTGACAATCATATTATACACCAGACATGTGGACTCGAGTCACATGACTTGGACTCGAGATTAGACTGTAGATTAGATTGATGTGTTAAAATTATGATCGATAGTCTAATAATGGCATTATTAAGTGAAGAGTACCTGATGACTTGTTCAGGACTTGAAAAAGATTGGTACTTGGACTCGACTTGGCTTTGAGGTGACTTGGACTTGGACTCGACTTGCCCTTCTCTGTATTTACTTGGGACTTGACTGCTTAGATTTGAGACTTACTTGTGACTTGCCAAACAGTGACTTGGTCCCACCTCTGTTATGATGCTGGCAATGCTGAGAACAATTAGCATCCTCGTTTATCTTACTTACATTGAGTTGACTGTGTGGCTTAATCCACAGATGTGGTGAAGCACTGTTTCGTTATGGTTTGCTAAGGAGTAACCCATTGCTTGAAATAGTGGAGAGCTGGGTGTGAAATCTTCACATTGTGTCGCGGAGTGATTTATTATTAGCTGTGCTGAGTCTGAGTTGAAATGTCCAGGGATATTCCAACTCATGGAACGTCTCTCGGCCAATCAGAAACAAATAAATAGTTCCATAGAACCCAATTGTTGTATAAAGAGGGGGAATTCTTTGTCTAGCTGAGTAGCCTGGCAGGTGCGCACGTAGGCATAGCCTACGGCCGAACACTGCAAGCGCTAATGAATCGTGCTCTCACGACAACCACGTCGTTAACCTTAAATAGGCCTAGGTTAACATCACTCTGAGTTCGCATTCAAGCAAGCAAAACGATGATTTGAATACATCTGTTTCACTGGAAGGGCAAGGTGTAACAACAGGACAAAACAGAGACAGGCCAGAATGCAGGACTAATGTTATGAGAGTAGGCCTATTCCAGTAATATGGGATATTCTACGGGAAAATATTAAAACGGCAAGACAGCGGGGAAACGTTAAAATGATAAACCCGGAAAAAGTTGTCATGTTAGGTATTTTTCGGTCCCTGTGATTATTTGTTAAATTGTGCAAACGGCCTTTTCAAGTCATTTGAGAAGGAAAGAGTGTAGCAGCTCCCAAATTGACGCTCATCTGAGAAATTGAGTTTTGGATAATGTTGAGCTTCGGCGGCTTTAGCTACAATGACTGAGGAAGCCTAGAGACGAGTCCATAGCAACAAGTTCATGTGTTGAATTTGTTATTACCCAGTGTGCTTTGTTGAATGGTCTCAATGCTTTATTGTTTTATTTCATGTGAATACTTACTAGAGGAGTAACTTTTCAAGTAGGCTAATGCAGTTGCAGGAAGTGTGCATTTCGTTTCCATGCTTATTGTGTTTCCACAACAATGTTAGTGAGTAAATCTACTGAAATGGCCACCATCTTGGTGAAGTGTGATGTGTAAGATCAGAAAGCAGAGGTTGGTTTTAAGGCAGTAGCATACGTTGATGTGTTTTCTTGGCGTGTTAGAGCGTGGGCGGAAGACATCAACAATTGGCCGGGGAGGGTTATATAATTATTGAAGATACTGCTGGAGGGTCGTTGAAAATTATATAGCAGGCAGGGAAGGGTCATGCAACCTTTGATCGAAGCATTCAAAATCCCTCCGGTGATCCCGTTTATAAATAACGAACGGTCCCTTAGGCCTATACAAAACATGCTGATTGTAGGTTCCAGTATAGGCAACTATCAGGTTACATTTATAGCGTAGTCTACGTTGTGAGCGCCTTCTGCCCAGAGCTGCTCAACTAGTTTTGTTTTTGATAAACGGAAACCCGACCATCCGCGGTTAACAGACAAGTCTGTGTGGCTGTTGGTGGTTGGCTGCATGGAGGAGGTTCAGTGATAAGGGGGAACTCGTTTAACTGACAACCTGAACTCAGCCATGCATCACTTTCTGTTTCCTCAGGCGCAAGTGTCATGAAAATATGGCTACTAAGGCAAGGTAGCCGGTAGGTACTGTGTATACATATATGTGTGTGTGTGTGTTAATTTTATATAATTTTATCTTTATTATGCCACATAATGGTCAATGGAAACACAATATTCAACATTAAGAAAGAAGATGATGCAAAGCCTTGTTTTCATTTGATATGCAGCCATAAGCAGTTGAACAGTGTTGGATCAACCTACATACATAGGCTACATGTAACAGTGAGTGGAGAGACACACACATACTGTACAGGTCCACGGGCACCCTGGAATGATTCTATGGCCATTTCCCAATCCCATCCCATCTCTCTCTCTCTCCCACTCACCTGCTGCCTCTCTTAACTGTCCACATAAAGGTGAAAATGCAGAAGCCTGTAATAGATTAATACCCTGGAGGAGGGTAATTTGAGAATACAGGTGAGAACAAATGGAGTGAAACTAACAAAGACGTAAAAAGATATAGCACACGTGTGGGAAAACCCCCAACAGGGCTACCATTATATTAACACCTGCCTGCCAGGTGCAGAGTGTGTCTGTTTAGGGAAGTACCTGTTTTTATGGCACATAGTGTTCAATGGAAACAGTTAGGGAAGTGCAGAAATGTCCAAAGTGCACATTTGAGAAGGCCTATACTTCTGGCCTTTTTCACAATTTGCACAATTATCCTTGAACATTTAAAATATTAATTTATAAAATAATAATTTATGAAATATGTTTAAGTAAAAAATACCACGGCACGTTTTCATCACCTCGACTTATACTTACCTGAAGCACATTGGAGTTGGAAGAGACATTGAGCAGGGTAAGGTCACTTCACTGATGCAAAATATAGGCTTTTATAGTGGAACGTTTAATGTTTGCCATTGTTTTTTGATATTGGTTTTATATCTGAAAATGTTCAGGGCTCCAAACTGTAGAAGTTCACCAAGTTCCATGCTTTTATGAAAGAATTGGACCTATTTTTTACATACGCTCTGTACTATAAAATAATATAATAATATATGATATAATAATATATGATAAGATATGATAATATGTGAGAGAGGAGATCAGCATTCAGATATCCATTTCAGATGTTGGGTCTGTCATTGAGTCTCAAGGGCAAGGCATGGACGGGAACCACATGTCATCACACAAAATGGCGATGAAAGGAGATTTATTGTGTGGAGGCGGAGTGAGTGGAATTCAAAGACTCCCTACCATATGGTGCCATCTGGTGTAGGGTCACCATATCCACCACAGGACACATGGGGTGGGAGTGTCAGGAAGAATGTCACCAATGCCAGCTTCAACACACAACATGGGAATGCATGGAGGGAGTGTCTATGTGAATAAAAGCGTCAGCCAAATAGAAAATAAAATAAAATAAAATAAATGAAGAGAACAGAGACAACTGGTCGCACCCTTTACTCGGGCTACATGTAGTCTTCCCACTGGGGAAAAGGTGTGTGTAGCCAAACCCAGTCTTGTCTCCCTTCCAAAGTCCATGAAGTGTTGTATTGTCATTCTCTGAATATATGCAGTCCGCCCAGACACCCTAAACAAATGTAATTAATATGATATATGTACATAGGTAGCACCCCTCATATATACTACATATAACATAATGCGCACATTCTTTGTTTTACAGGGTTTGACAAAATGTAAGTCATGGCTCACCACTTGGAATGCATCTTCTGTTGCTAAGTACAATATTTTGCATACACAAGCACCTCATTGTTAAATCTTTCACATATGAAGCTCAACTAAAGCATGATGTCAAAGCCTGTGGGGATCTACCACCCACATGTGTTGTCAACAATAATAAACACTTTATTCCCAGACTTGGGGTTTGAAGAAAATGATTGAGAAAATGCAATGACATGTATATAGACACAGTGCCACAACTGGCTTGAGTTAAAGGCAAAACAAAAATCCAGACATCTGCGAGATGACATGGCTTATAACACAAGCGAGATGACATGGCTTATAACACAAGTGGATGGAGTGTGTCCAGTGTAATGGCCGGCTCGTTAACAGACCACAACATAAAGGGAGACGGACAACAAGGTTCAGATTTATAATTTATTAAGATTAAGCAAAAATAGTAATAATACCAAACATAAGGTCTTGGGGGAGATTAGTGTTGGCGTGTGTGTACTGTATGTGTGAATGCAGTGGCAGTGGCAGTATGTAAGATGGATAAATGGTAGACAAAGAGAGATAAAGGGAGAGAAAATAAAGTTCCAGTGCATAGGAAAATCAAAATGGGTGCCTACAAGAGAGAAGAAAAGAGCCTAAAGGAGAACCCCTTATATACCCACACCCTGGTGCAGGTGTATGCAATCAACTAATTAAACTAATCAGGTCCTACCTGCCCGTGTACTGACAGAGAGAGGCCCAAAGGGGGCTTAGGGGGTCGTGACACCAGGTGTTGATGGGAGTATGACCCAACTTGACACTACTTAAAACATGCTGCGGCTGCTGATATGAAATGTTCAGTAATCTGTACCCATCTCATACCTACGGAAGAGAGGTCATTGCAAGATATTTTTTGGTATATATCCAGAAAATGTGCGCTCATTTTACTAAATTGTGTGCACATTTTACTAAATCATGCGCTTATTTTACTAAATTGTGCACTCATTTTAATTGTTGTAAATTGAGCGCACAATTTAGTAAAACGTGTGCACAATATAGTAAAACGTGCACACAATTTACTAAATCGTGGACGTTTTACTAAATTGAGAGCACAATTTAGTAAAATGATTGCACTATTTAGTAAATCGTGTGCACGTTTTAATATCTTGCAATGACACCACCTGGGCTCTGTACATACCTGTTCGTCAGGTCATCATAATTGTACTACGTTATTACCAGGGCTGTGGGGAGGGGCCTCGGGGAGTGGGAGTGAGGGTCTGCGATCAGGGGCAGCAAAGAACTTAAGCAAACAGTGATGTCATGTCCTTTTTAAGATCTCAGTAATCAGCCCGGCCTCTTAACATTCCAGCCCAACCGAGAACTACCACTCTGGCAGTGGTCCAGTATCTTTAGCAGCTGGACCCGTCTAATGTACAGTATGTCTTCACAGAATAAAGCCAGCTGCTCCACTGTGACACAATACAAGTGTACAGTATAAGTGCTCCTTAGATTGGAAAAATTGACAGTTTCAATTAGCATTTTTTTGTAACACCATTTTGGTAATTATTTAAAGTTGGATTTTAGGGGTGATGAGATCAAACTTGATGCCAAGCGCTGGTTGGCATGCCTCTGCCTGCTAACGCCATATGCCCTGGACAGAAGATGATCTTGACCTTTGACCCTATGACCTTGAGTACCCACTCAGATCATGTAGTATTTATGATGAATGAATATGTCAATAGTGGCGAGAAGGAGGAGCAGGAGATGTCATGCACAGTGTAGTAGACATATCTCCTGTGCAACCCCATGTTTTTGATTTAAAACCAGTACAAATAGATAACAGAATGCAGTCAGGGTCCCAGATATCCATTTTGGGAGAATCCAGCACAAAATTAAAACCTTAGCCAAAAGGAAATAACATGTACTGATACTTATTTGTACAACATGTGCAAATGCCTGCTCTTTTGACTGCTATGGGGTCAAGGCCTTCAGCCTTTAGTGTGTAGTAATCTTTACCAAGGTAAAGACACAGAAGTGAAGGAAAGACATGGATCAACTTGATGGCACAAGTAAAGTTTCACACAACATGGCTGCCTAACCAGAAGGGCTGTCCTTTTTAAAAATAGAAGCACGAGGACTCACCATCATTATCCTGAGAACCCATGATATCTCTGATAGGGCGAAGATAATGGTGGAGAACACCTAATAAAGTAAGGCAATAGCTTGGTCAGATTACACGATTTCAACACGATTTTGCCATGATTGTGTCATGGCTGATCAATTTCAACAAATATTTTTAGCATAAACTATTTTCACTATGGAAAAAAAGTAAGACTATAATATTATATTGCATTACAGCCGTAGTGGGGGCCACCTAGAAGGCAGGCCAAAACCAGCACAGTTGGCACTCATAAAAGCATGCCAGCATGCTAAAAGGTTGGTGACGTTCTGCTCGATATATGGTCTTTTGGGCCCCCACCGTCGTTTAGGGTTAGGGTTAAGGTTTGGTGCGCCAAACTACCAGGGGCGCCACAGCGCAGCGAGCTACAGGCTACAACATGGTAAACACATTGATTGTCAAATAATGACAGACGGTTTAAATGCGGGAGCAGCAAGTAATTCATTTTCAGTGATATCGGTTAAATAACAGTCATGAATGAGACGTTCAACGCCTAGTGCTGCAGAATACAGAAAAGTGCACAGGTTGAACAACTTTTCTCCCGTGTATGGGTGCTGATCTTCAGCCTGATTCGCCAGGTTGCTAGCAGTGGAACGTAGCAGAGGGACGACAATGTAATAAGGTAAAATCTGAATCTCACCATGTCACCGAATCAGGGGAGCAATGAGCTCGTTTCCCCACAATAAGATGGTCCTATCGCGGGGTGATATGAGGCAGCGACCCTCGAAGTGCGTTCCTAATGTCTGTTTAAATGCACACCTAACGGCATCATATTAAATAGGTAGTCCGATTTCTGTGTAATAGCCTGTAATAATATGTGAAAAGCCTAAATGCTTAATTGTAGGCTACGATTTTTTCCGTGAGGCCTGGTCGCAATTGTCCCGCAACATTTTTTTTATTTTTCCTTGCGGTCCAGTAGCGCTGGAAAGTAGCAACGTTGAAATCCCCCACATTGAAACCAGCCCAGATCTGCACGCTGCAGCCAGGGGCTTCTGCGAAGGTGGCACACAGTCTATGAACAGGGGGTTGACATATTCCCATTTCACCCAGGGCGCAGGATTGCCTTCCGCTGGCCCTGTTTGTATGTGTGTGTGTATATTTGTGTTTGTATGTGTGTGTGTGTGTGTGTGTGCTGAATCTGCCTACAATTAGTGTCAGCCATAACCCCACCCAGACATAAAAGCATATTCTAACCTTTGTACTTGCTGTAGAGTACAACCACCCAGGCAGATGTTTAAGTGGGGGTTTGATTAGAGATTACACAGTAGACGAATGAGCTGAATGAATGAATAGAGAGGAAAATCTCAGGGGTCACCAGTGGGGAAAGTGGGGTCATGAAAAACATCTGGAAATTGTTCCAAATTATCAGATACCCTCGATGTAATTGTAATGGGAGATTTTAATAGCCCCTGAGATTGCCTGCTATGCAAATCTGCAATTGTGGGGTGTATCAGGGACGAGCAAGAGGAGGAGTACAGGAGCCTGGTGGAGGACTTTGTGCAGTGGTGCAAACTCAATCACCTTCAACTCAACACTTTAAAGACCAAGGAGATGGTGGTGGATTTCCGCAGGTCTAAGCCCGCTCTGCTACCAGTCTCCATTGATGGGGTCAATGTGGAGGTGGTAAGCACCTACAAGTATTCGGGTCTCCACCTGGACAATAAACTGGACTGGTCAGCCAACACTGACGCATTCTACAAGAAAGGGCAGAGCAGGCTGTACTTCCTGAGGAGGCTGCGCTCCTTCAATGTGTGCAGCAAGCTCCTCAGGATGTTCTACCAGTCTGTTGTGGCCAGCGTCCTCTTCTATGCAGTGGTATGCTGGGGAGGAAGCACAAAGAAGAAGGATGCTGGGCGACTTGACAGGCTGGTAAGGAAGGCTGGCTCTGTAGTGGGAGCTGAACTGGAGTGTATCACTTCAATCTCTGGCAAAAGGACCCTGAACAAACTGATCAACATCTTGGACAACGAATGTCATCCACTCTACAGCACTATTAAAAAGCAAAAGAGCTTGATCAGCTGGATATTTCGCTCACTGACTTGCACAACAGACAGACTGAGGAAGTCATTTGTCCCCAGGGCCATTGAACTGTCCAATGCTTCACTAAAGGGAAGAGGAGAGATAGACTTCTCTGCTTAGTCTGTCTGCCTCTCCACCCTCTCCATGTTTGAGTACTGACTGCCTACTGTTTCACTAATGTCCACAGCCTAATGTTTTTACTACTGTTTTCCTGCTACACTGTTTTTCATGCTATATTAGCACACATGATCAATGGTTTCTGCTACAATAATACTGAATGGCTGTAACCCTATTACCTCAACCTGTTCTTGCACTGACATAGTTTTTTATATGACCTTGTCTACATTATACTTTGCTCTCCTATTTGTCCATATTATTTATGCTGGTCTCTAGACATTATTGCACTGGTGGACTAATATATTATTTATGCTGGTCTCTAGACCTTATTATTGCACTGTTGGACTAATGTTGCACCTTCACCATGACACTCACTCTCTTGAGCACCTCACCATGCACACAGAACTACAGGCCCTGTCACTACAAGCGTCTCATGCTTGATCACCCTCAAGCACACTGGATTTTTTTTTACATTTAATTTATATAGTATATTTAGTATTGTTAGTTTTTCTTATCTCCTACTGTCTCTATTGTACAGTGGAGTTTGGTTATATGTTTATACTTATACTTATATTTACCATTTCTGCTGTAAGTGCATGTTGTGTGTGATGTCTGTATGCTACTGAGACCCCCTGAATTTCCCCTTGGGGATCAATAAAGTATCTATCTATCTATCTATCTATCTATCTATCTATGTGTGTATTTAACCCAGTAATCTAATGGTGGCTGTGTTGTACTCAAATGATCCAAGTTAAAAGGTAATTGACATGGCGATAATGAGTACTGATTAGTGTGGCTCAGTTGCTAGTGCTTCTTGTGGGGCATGCTTCAAAAGACCCTCAGGCCTGGGTGGTGTGCCCCAATGATTGAGCTTAGTCAGTCTAGGCCGTATTACTGTGTGGGGAAATGTATTGCTTTTCTCTACGGCCAAAGTAAATTTGCCTCCAGTTTTATTTTCTTCTTCTGTTTCACCGTTTCTCATAGTAGAAAACAGTTTGTTTTGGTACGCCACTGTTACTCTCACAGGAAGTTTCGAAAGATAGAAATAGCACTTTGAGGCAGCAACTGTTCTTTATCTGTGGTGCTTGAATTTCCCCTTGGGGTATCTATCTATCCATCTTTGCAGAAGTTTCCGGTTAAGAGAGTAAACTAACTACAAGCAACAGATGCTCTTCAGGGGAATCCACATTACATGTAAATAAAGTCCCCCATTTGTCCCCCACAGTGACCATGTTTTACCTTTGGTCTTTCGTTTACCTCTGGCTCACTAGCACGGAGCACTGTCAGATTGGCCTGCTCATCAATAATTGCTTAGCACACCTGGTGTTCAGGGTCTTTAAAATGGCATTCTGATGCTTTGTGGGAGAAGAGCGGGCGTAGGGCTGTTGGTGGCAGCGGAAGACCTGTGCCTGGATTTTGTTAGGTTTTGGGTACTTATTTCCTATCTTTATTTTAGCACCACTACATTTACTCAGTGCATCCATAAATTCACCTACACCACTGACTATTGACATATTCAGGGTTTTTTTCTAATGATCTTGTTTGTTGTTAGACGGTCTAAATAAATGATTGCAAATGTACTCGTGTTGTGGCCCTTGTTTTTGTCTCATCCTTGAATAAATGAGAGCTGTTTGGTTGTAGAGAACATGCAATTTTCTAGTTGGTCCATGCTCTATGACAATTTCCTTTCTATTGCAGGCAGAGAAGGGAACAGTCCACTTTGAAAAGCCTGATAGGCCTCCTAGTCACCTATATAGCTCATCTAAAATTAAACACAAAAACCTCCATGACCTCTTTTAATGCTATATTCAATTTCTATTAGTAGATCACCTTATGTCCTACAGACAGTTTCAGACCTTGATAACCTTTTTTTCATATTTCAGTGGTGAAATTCCCTTTACATCATATCACAAAAGACAGACTCTAAGAGAGGTTGTTGCATTAACTGCGAAAGGCAACTTCTCTTTCAGCTCCTGACTGCGTAGAAACAAAAACAAAAAGCACAAGGTGCAGAATGTGCATGCTCAGAATCGATGTGGCCTAAAGTGCACCGTTGAGACTGACAAAGCTCTTTTTACTGCAGTGTCTCTTTCTTGGTATATTTCTTGCAGCTGCAGCAAGAATGCAGCTCCAAGAAATATACCAAGGAAGAGTCTTATGTAGCTTGGACACTTCACAAAGACAGTAGGATGTGTGTAAGGATAAAATAGATTCACCCCATTATCCCATTACCCTTTATTACCGGCCAGTGCCAGGAACAAGCTCAGAGAGATGCTTGATGATTTTGATGAGAGGCTTGATTTTCCTCAGAGCATACATTTAGATGTAAGGGAAAATGTATTAAGAAGAACATTTTGTATGTATTTAACATAAATACTGCATCTGTCCCTGAAAGAAACTCTGAGTGGCTGAGAGTATAGTGACTTGGCTTCTTTTCTGTAACACCAGACTCACAAGAGTTTCATGGGAAAATGCTACTGTGGGGAAGTTGATTGTGGGTGTTTGCTGTATTTGTGTCATCAATCATCATCAATGGAGCTTGAAGTGTATGTTCATACTGTATGTGGTATTTTGAAGTCTGCACTTGTGACCTATATAGGTCTACATAAATAGATTTAACTGAAGTTAGATGCATTCTCATCAGTACTCATTTTGTTTACAGTTTGCTAAGAACAGTGGGGCCCTTTTTGGCTAAACTACACCCTAAGACCAAAGATACAGTTATAGTATTTACATTCACACATTCATACATTTCTGGATTGTGTCAGTGTACTGCCTCAATATACCCATGACCCTCTGAGCAGCTACCTTCAAACTAAACCACTGTTGAGTGGTCAACCAAAATGACCTAGATCTTGTTTGTGGCTGGTACATATTTTGTTTCAAAAATGAAAGCAACATATGACTCATTGGCTGATTTTAGAAAGTTTATTAATTAGTCAGCAATAAAGGGGCAAGCATTCATTTAAAAACAGTAAACCTAACTCAACAATAAATTAAAGATCTGGTACTGTAAGTGGGCAGACAAAGTAGACAAATGTTAGCTTACATTTTGGCACGCGACCAAGACCACATTTCTAACGGCACAACCTGAGCACAGTCCGGGACAACTAATCTGACGGAGGAGTTTGATTACCTACGGGTAAATAGATTGATAGTAAAATTAAAGACGTACAGAAATAAAAGAAAGTAAAACACACAAAACGTATAGAATGAAAAAGAAACTTTTTGTGTTTCCTTTTTTGTGTTTCCTTTACAAACATGGTTGTGTAATATTGTTCAATCATGCTGTTATACTCATAGAGGATAAATGGCGTTATATTTAACAAAACTACAGAGTAACAAGACGAAATAAACATAGGCCTATACTTCATATAATATAAAACCAATACAACAGAAATTGATACATAAACCAAATAAATGCAAATATACAGTAATAAAAGACTAAACACTTTAGGAGACTGTTGCCATTTCAAATTTCACAGCAGTTATTGGCCGCCATCTCAACAAAATTTTGATTTTATAATAAAAAGAAAAACAAATTCTTATTAAAAATATGAAATGTATTATCTAAATACAAGTATTATATCAACAAAGTAAACAAATAAGGTTGTCCTCTAAAACACAACGCTGAAAAAAAAAAAAACGGAAAACGGCTATCGATTGTGGACAATTTGAAAAGTGGTTGACAAGGGCATATTGAATATTCATGATGGCTCAATATCCGTATTTGTTGTTAGAATGTTTTTTGCTATAACTGTACCAAGTATGAGGTTTTGTGCTATGCCATGGCTTTTTTGCCCTTGGTGATGCCAGGATCTTGGTTTATTATCTCATTGGAATGTTTGGCCTGCCGTTTCGCTAACAGTTTGAGTTTCAGCAGACTAGAAAAAAAATAGAGAGCTCTTTGTCTCTGGCACTATGTTATAGACCAATAACGTCTATATTATTGTGCCTCTATGTCTGTCTCAGACTTTTATTACCTTTTATATTTCAGTGCTACCGCTTGGATTGTTTTTCTCCCTTTATCCCTTATTATGATCTTGGAAAATAACTGAAAATAGCAGCTATAGGCCTACTGGGTACTTGAAAGCACATTCTCAACACAATGATGTGCTGAATGTATAGATATTATATATATCAGGAGCTGAACTGACGCCATAAGTCCACTTTTGCAAAATGCACAGATTGTGAATGTCCAGGTATTTCCTTTATTATTATTATTATTATTATTATTATTAGTAGTAGTAGTAGTAGTAGTAGTAGTAGTATTATCTACTTAATTACAAATAAAAATACAATCTGATTTCCAAATGTTATTATATACCGGTAATTACATAAAAACTCATTTCTGTTAACATCCATTCAGGTTGCAGTGGTCAGCTTTTCTCAAGTAAGCCATTGTTTTGCATCGCAAGAAAGGCTAAAATTGACCACTGTCTAACAATTCCCAGACAGGAAATCCCCTGGTAAAATCCCACAGGAACATTATGGTTATGGTCATTGTATTTATACAATATGAACATTATAGATAAAATTAACATTAAGATGTTTTAAAATGTTGGATAGCATATGCCTACATTAAGCCAAATAGTAATATAGTATAGCAATATAATAACAGTAATATCAAATATGAATTACAAAATTAAATAAACAAAAACATATACAAACTAATAATTAAATATTTAAATAAGCTAAACAGAAAAGTCTGTAACAGATAAGTCTGACCCCTCTTGAAAGACCCAACACTATTGCAGGAATACAGAACACTAGGCAACTCATTCCACTAATGATGAACCACAGAGGAAAAGAGTCCCATTGTGCTACGTAATTTAGAACGACCATTAACCGTATGTTATCTGCACACCTATGAAGTAGATCCATTTTTTTGGCCGTATCACACTTTCACAATATTAATTCACCGAACTCGTTGTGAAGTACATCGTACATTAATGCACTACGAGGTTTAAACGGCCCTCCGCTTCGCGTCGGGGCCGTTTTACAACCTCGACCGTGCATTAACTTCTGTGAACAGACCACCGTGTCGTCCATTATCCCTTACTTATTGTCATAACTGGAGAAGAGGAGCAAGATAATATGGCCGCATTTGTTAAACTGACAAACTGAAGCTGCGGATAAGATGACGTGTCATGCAAATGTGGTCGCTAAGAACGGTATTGTACTGCTTAGAGCAGTGTAAAATTGGATTCTTTGTGAATATACTTTTGTGTAAAGGCCTGTTGCACAGCTTGTATATGCAGGTGTCTCATTAAAGCAGTCGGTTTCAAAGGTGAATATAAATGCTAAGAACTGTCTATGTGGTCATTAAGACCTGGATATGGACTATGATCAAACCATCGGAATATTTGCATTACTGGAAAGTAGGATGCAGTAGATGAAAGATTTATTCTCATTTGATTTGCTGCCAGTTTGTTCCATAATTACGGTCATGAACAATGTTTCTTAGTGATATTCCTCTGTGGATCTAAGCCAATCACTATACAAACAGGTAGTGAAACACCCGTCAGTGCAAAGTTTGTTTAAGGTGTATGGATTACAATGTCTCTCTGTTCTGCTTACTCTTTCGAATGTATTCTCTTTTATCCACTGTTTGAGTTTCAGCAGAAACCTACAGGCCTACAGTAATCCTCTGTCTCTGAAGCACATGATTAAGTTACAGTAGGCCTTGTCTGTTGTACATCTGTAAAAAAGTGTCTGGTACATTCGTTTTACACCTTTACTGTCTATTCTTATATTTCCATTTCTCCATTCTGTTCCTTGATGTAACAAAATACAAGCTATTGGCACAATGGCAGTGTTGTGCTCATCACAGTATCTCCCACAGTATTGGCTATACAAGCACGTCCAGAGCAACCTGGACCTTGGCAGCCAACCTTAAATAAATAACCACGAATGTATCTTATGTCTGAGTAGTCTTTTTTTACAACAGATATTCTAGAAAAGATACAGAATTGACCTAAAATATCCATGTTTACAATATGCAGATATTTAGTGTAAATTTGAATAGCCTTCATGGTGTTTTTAAAATCTTCCATAATTCTAATTAAAACATGATATGCTATATAGAATGGTGTATTGTCTCTAAACAAACTCTGCATCCATTCAAGCTGTATTTTCACATACTGCTCTGACCCCTGGTGGACTACATTGCAAAGTCAAAGAAAGCTCCTTGGATACTCCCCTGTCACAACCTTGAAATCCCCTTAAAGTTTCTAAGCAACAAAACCCTAGTTTTTTTTTTCTGAACATACTCTCTATGTGCCTGGACAGTGAGCAGGCTGTAGGCCTATACGCTATAGTGAAATTGATCATTGTTCAACTAACTGCACATTTAATTGTGAACAAGCCAAAATCAAGGGTCACAAAATTCCAAGTAATTTAACATGACAGATTGCTAATTCATAGGCCCCCCCAAAGAGTTTTTTTACCTTAACATAATATTTTTAAAATAATTTTGATGGCACATAAACTCTTAGTCCTAGGAAGTTGCTGTGGCAGGTAGGAACACCATGAGCTGCTAGACTGGGTATATGGGCTATTTACTGGAATTTGGTGCGCTCTTTCTACAGACTTCATAATAGTTATAGTTAATTTATTATTCAATAATCAACAGGGGGACCCCAAATATAAATCTTCTTTAGTGCTGCATAACGTTTTTTTTTTTTTTTTTTTTTTCCAACTGCTTGAGCACAATTTTGAAAACAGGTCAGGGCACCGGGTTTTTCAAAACAGTACGGACAATTAACACAACAGGAGCATTTGCTCACTTTAATCAAAACTATACAACTGTAGGTTGCCTATAAAAAGTTATTCTATTCAGCCATTAGCCTATATGAACTGGTATGACAGTGGCTCCAAAAAGCAGACAATGGGTCAATATAAGAGGGCTTATTCAATTAATTAAATAGAAATGTCTTTAAGTCTCCAAGTGCTATATTTACTTACGGATTCTTACTTGAGACAAATGAACGACCTCACTTTTCTTGCCCACTCACTTTTGTATTTTTGTAATTTGATGTGCAATTGCTTAATACAAATTTGATCACAATAAAAAGAAAAAAAGAAAAAGGGCCAACCAGAAACCCAAAGTATCCCCAACCATGCAAACAACGTGGTAGCCTGGCCTACTAATCGCACCACTACAGTGCGCACCAGCACTGTATGCCATACATACATAATTAAAAACATATTTTTAAAAGGCAAAAATATAGGCTAGCATCTACAACATACATTTATCCAGGCGGGGAGTGCGAGGGTCAGGAAATGCCTGCGCCTCTTCCACTACGGCGACACTAATTGTTAAAGTTACATAAGGCTACCCACAGTGATATTCGACTCTATAGAAAGCTCACCAACTCGGCGTTCATGGCGTTTTCGTGGCGTGCTCTCCCGACTGACGGATCCCCAGACAAAGCGGCCGCCACCTGACTGCAAAAAGTAGCCTAGCCAGTCATTTTAAAAAGTAGGCTAGCCTACCGTTCGACATCAACACACCTCCCACACGGCTCCTTGACCTCATGACGTAACGTCTATTCAGAGAGGGACTAGCCTAAATCGGTGCGTTTAAGGCTATTTTTCCCAGTGAAAACATCATCGTTCACGTTATAGCCTACCTCGTGTGGGAGTAAGAGGTGGGAAACTGGGGGAAGATTTTGCTAACGTTGTTGCCCATGTGGGTAGTGTCGTCATCACCTTTGTCGTCACGTTGTAGCTAGTACTACCTATATTTGTAGCCTAGTCCAGGGGTTCCCAAACTTTTCCACGACAAGGCCCCCCAAATTACCACTAGGTTCTGGCCAAGGACCCCTTGATGTGTTATTAAACCCATCGACAATACAAATGTAAAATACATTATGTTAATCCTAAGAATTATTTTAGAAGCACTTCGCGATGGAGCATACAGTGTGTACAAAATTGCATTTGGGGCTTTCTGCTATATGAGAGTTATCACTACTATTATTTACTGTCATTATCATTTAAAATGTACAGATATTTGACAAATTATTATAATGGCATTGTATAACAACCCTCATAGTAATAGTATATTTTAAATTCTTCAAATGTATTTGCTGCTTTTCTTTTTCCTTCCAACTTGCTGGGGCCCTCCTGACACCCCCTTGCGGCCCCCACTTTGAAAACCACTGGCCTAGTCCATATGGACTTTCATGTCAAACCATTTTAATGTGAACTGGAATTTTTCGTTTTTGTCACTTGAAAGCTTCGTTTACAAGTATCTTACACTATATTTTTAAGCCAATACAGTTGTTTATTTAAGATTAGTGAGCTATGCTTTAACTTTCATTGATGCATCCATGTATTTCCCTAGCCTGGCAGGCCATCCTATATCATTGAAATGTATAGTCTGGAATCGAACCATTCACCTCGCTTAATCCAAGGGGTGGGGCGGGATGACGTGGCCAGAGCGAGGAAAACAGTGAACGGGAAGTAAACTTTTATCGTATCCGGTCGGCAAAACGGCAGATACATCCTTCTTCGAAAGGAATGACTTAAGTGCATTGTGTTGCTCAACTTTCAAAGAAAAGCACAAGTCCAACTCCTCCAAAGTTGACGCCAACGCCGATTCAAACAACCGCTCTTCGTTCGCCATAGCCACCTTCCTTGTTGCTACCGTCGCAGGACTGTCGTCTTTCTGTTAAGCCCGCCTTAAGACTCTAACAAAATAGAGCGCTGTGATTGGATGACGTCCACAGCGTCAGCCAATAGAAATCCCTATGGTTTGATACTAGACATACAGGCTGAGCAAATTAATTTGCCGCCGCTAGGGTGCGTCTAGATTTCTAGGCTAGTATAGAGTAGGCTAGAAAAACGTAACGACGGGGGCGGTCCCTGATATTCCCAGGAGGCACGATCAGACCAAATGGTTTTCCTAGGATGGATGCTTGAATTTGACCCCAGAAATATTGTAGGTAGGATTAGTGGATAATTTAGAATACAAGAATACTGTAGGCCTATATTGAGGACTTTTTCGCACATGGTGAAGTACACTACTGTTTTTCTTCAACTGCATGCACACAACATCTTTGATATCATACTTTTTTTTTTTTTACAATAGACCTAAACATGTCACTAAAACCCCATTACCCCATATAATACCATAACCCCAAACCAAACCAAACCAAAACCATAGGCTACACTAATTATCAGCCTTTGACTCAGTTTTCACTTTCATAAAAAAAAAAACTTTCTGCAAAGTGTTTCTTCTTCCTCTTCCTCTCTGTGACACTGCCTTCAATTTCTGTTGTTGACAAGGACTCACCTGTTGCCCAGTCTTTAGGACTGATTGTTGAGTTTACAGTTAATGGGTGT
The DNA here is from genome assembly GCF_018492685.1 of Alosa sapidissima. NCBI lineage: Eukaryota > Metazoa > Chordata > Actinopteri > Clupeiformes > Clupeidae > Alosa > Alosa sapidissima. Next base: position 35,716,660 of record NC_055958.1, on the reverse strand, counting down.
GCATTTTGGAAGGTAGTGCCTTGAAACTGCAAAGTGGAGACATTGTCGAAGTTTTCTGTTGTGGTGATCAAACCTGACCCTCTATAATAAAATAAATATAATGAAAACATGGCGGCTACATAACGGGAGATGGTCTAAAGTTGAAAATGTGTTTAGGAAATTGAATTGTAAACAGCACAGTTGGAACAAGTGTGCACAGACTTGAGGGCAGAACTCTGGAAACTCTATGTTGATGTCCTTTTCTGTTAGATATGTTCTACAAACCCAGAGCCCCAATGTCCCACATTTCACCCTGAGATGGGAATGGCACTGAATCTGGGAAACAATTCTGATTAATTTTGCAAAACAAACAAACTGATGCTTGCTGATTGTACAAAATGGCCCACTTAAGTCACCAGCATCACCGCTATGACAATTATTTTTGAAGCATTTCAACAATTCAAATGATGGTTGCTCTGTTTGCAGTATGTCAAGTATAGCCAATGTTATTATGGAAATACTTCAAAAGCAGTTATGTGGACATGTTATGTTCAGTGGTGGACATTACTTGAGTACATTTACTCAATTACTGTACTTAAGTCGCTTTTTCATGTATCTGTACTTTACTTGAGTATTTCCATTTTGTTAAACTTTTTACTTTTACTCCAGTAACTCCATTTCGAGGCCAAATATCTTACTTTTCACTCCACTACATTTTGTGACAGCTGAAGTACAGCTGAAGTTCCTTTTGGAAAAAAGACTGTAAAATAGTGTTGCCTAACCTATGTTATTGTTATATCCACTATTTACTGTACCTTGTTGACCCCTTTTCACAATATTGATGTTACCATAACTAGCCTCTTGACGCCATCGAGCAAATGATAGACAATCTGACACTATCAAACACAAAAGGGAACATCTTGATTTAGTCCGAAAGTGTAAAGCATTCAACAAAAAAAATGTGGTTACTTTGAAGTATCTAAGATACGATATCACATTAGTTTGTTTTTAGTTCTTTCTACAATTATTAGCTGATTTTGTCCTTGAATGGAGGAGAAAGGCTCAATGAATGCCTATGTATGTGCCGAATCATTTCAACAATAGTAAATGCAACTGTATTAGTAATAATACATTTCAGGACTTTTTACTTTTGATACTTAAGTACATTTTAAAGGCAAGTACTTTTGTACTTCCACTCAAGTGGAAATGTAAAAGGAGGACTTTTACTGGAGTAACATTTGACCATGTGTATCTCTACTTTCACTGAAGTACAGGATTTGTGTACTTTGTCCACCACTGGTTATGTTACACCACTAGATGGACTACTAGATCAACTTTTAAAGTAGTAACAACATGGAGCAATGGAACAAAACATTTGTTCATGGAAATCAGTCAATGCAGTAGGTAATAATTTATATTAATTTGTCCCATAGGAAATAGCTGTATAAAATGTGTCCTCTGCATTTTACCTATCCAGGGGTAGTGTTTGGTCATTACACCCAATTCCCCTACAAGTAGGCCTATGTGGATATTGTATCTGCATATACAAATATGAATTTAAATTGGTACACTCATACCAAATCGCTTCAAAAGTGTAGCAATCTTGTAAACAAAGAAATGCAGTTCTTCACTCAATTCCAAAGAAATACACGTCCATGCCGGACTTGCGATTGTGTGCCCGTGTTTTAGGAATTTTGGAAATGGGCTTCTATGGCCTCTTGGCCAGATGGACCTGCGGAGCAAATCCCAAATTTGCCGAAAGTTTGTATGGGTATTCCCAGGCTAGGCCTGTTTCTACACAGGACCTCTGTTGATGTTGCACAGCACAGCACAATCCTTCACAGTAATCCTTCAATTTTGGTCTCTGCATTTATCCCAATCCGTGAATCACACTCAGCACACAGTGAGGTGAAGCACACACTAAGCTACAGCGGCGCTCAGGGAGCAGTATAGGTGCCTTCAGCCGCTCTGGTCGGGGTTCGAACCGGCAACCCTCCGGTTACAAGTCTAAGCGCTAACCAGTAGGCCACGGCTGCACTGACTGCTGCCACATGATGGCTGATTAGATAATTTCATGTGTAATAAGGTGTACAGGTGTTTCTAATAAAGTGCTCAGTGTGTATACTTGGCTGTTTTACTATGAATGGATAGGCCTACTTTTATTTGAACGTCAGCAATTGCTTCTTGTTATTCTAGTGATGTCGGTCACTTTGGATAAAAGCCTCTCCTAAATGCACTTTATGCACGACTCCATTTTAGATTTACTTATACTGGCAGATCAACTTCGTGTTTACATTAATACATTGGCAGATATGGCTCTTTTCTATAGTCTTTGTCTTCAAGACCTCGTCTCACGGTAATGTAGACAGACTTTGTGAAAATGTTGTGTGCCACTCAATGTTTATGTTTAAACCCTAACCAAGCAATTGATGTGTGTAATGACAGCATGTAATATTGTACATATTCATGTTACTAAATAGTTGTTTGAAAATGTGTGGTTATGATTTAATATTAACTGGACCTACCTTAATTTACCTTAATGGACCACCTTAATGGACCGACCAATTTCAGTGTCCAGGTGTCCAGCCTCGTTGATGTTAATGATGCCTTAATTGGCAGGGTAAAACGTCTTCCTGCTTTTGTCTTTCCTGTGGACTTTTCTTTTGCTGTCTATGGGACAGTGCTGTTCCACAGGAAGTTGATTTACACAGCAGCCCCATCTTGTGAAATGGGCTAATAGAGCTAGCCACTGCAATCTCACATAACAGACTGATTTAAGAGAAAGGGTGCCCTCTAGTGTCCACCTTGTGCTTAGGATGTCAGTCACTGGTCTGGGGTCAGTGTGACCACTTATGGTCTCCTTACACCAAGATTTGTGAAAGATTCTTGAAAGATTGGAGTCTTTTAACTAATGTCACCCATTCAAGCTTTACTCAAAAGGCTAGAATCTTTAAAAGAATCTTTCCCAAATCTTGTCAAAGTTGTTTTGGTGTAAGGAGGCCATTACGGTGGTAGTGTAGTGGTTAAGGAGCTGGGCTAGTGTGCAGTAGCCTGAAAGTTGTCGGTTCAATTCCCGGCTTCCACCGTTGTGCCCTTGAGCAAGGCACTTAACCCCAAGTTGCTCCCGGGACAATGTGATCCCTTGTAATATAGCTGACATATGTAAGTCACTTTGGTCAAGAAGTGTCTGCTAAATGTAATGTATTATGGCCCTAAAATACTATCTAGTCCTTTGATGCTAGGGGACAAGCCTCTCTGTTTTTAGTATGCAACTGGATGGGACTGCATGTGTGCACTGGTCAAGGAGGAGGGTCGGTCAGGTATGTTAACTGGACAACCTTGTCTAAGTAAAACTGGTGTAGGACACCTTGACAGGTTGTATTTGTTCACTGAAAATTACTTGCCCTTTCTCATGAGCTAGATTAAATGGCTAATGCTATCCATACATCGGAAAACTTTGTCAAGATTTAGGAAATGCCCCCCATCCAAACTTTAATCAAAATACTATATTTCAAGAATCTTTCCCAAATCTTGTCAAAGTCTTCTGTTGTAAAGATGACGTCAGCGTTGCAGTCTGAAATTGACGACAGCTGGATTGAGTGAGTGCCCCCAAAAACTGCCTGCTGGCTCATGGAAAATGGCCTGACTAAATGGTCAAATGTTCTGTAATTTGTAAGATTTGTTGGATTACATATTCAATTTAAAAGGCCTAACTAATTGATGTGGTTGTCTAGATCATGTTGATATTGTTATGTCCACCTTGAGGTGTAAAATTACTTATATTTTAATATATGTAGTTTGCATGGGTTCAAATGTGTAAACAGTAACTTCTCACAAACCACACGCCTGCCAGGTCTCTGTTTACATTTCTGATGAACACAGATAAGATTGGCCTCAACAGGACATGGATTCACTGAACCATGGATGCATCCTGAAACTCTAGTTGCCTGAAGCACTAGAGAGATCAACAGATATCTAGTAACACCAGTTGTGATTCCAGGATTCCTTTCATTCACCATAGGTCTTGGTATCGTTGACTGTATGGGTAGTTGCAAACTTCCAGCATCAAGTTTAATCAATGTACATCAATGCATTCTGCCTAAACAACATTTGTATGCACAGCTAAAATCATAGATGGACTAACCATCTGTGGTTTTCCAGGGGTAACTGCATCTATGCAATGACTTGTTACATTCAGTTAAAATTGAACAATTGTTAAATGTAAAAATGACATATTACCGCACAGTGGCCTTGATCCAATCCGAGGGGGAAACATCATGGGTTTTCTGGTAAGCTGTATAAGTCAAGCTCTATGTATCCAAAATACACGATATAGACAAACTATTGGGACGCCTACCATTACACATCCACAGGAACCAGCTGTAAAAGGGAGGTACTCAATATTAACACCTATGGATTTAGAATGGGATGTTTATTGAAGTTCCTGTGGGTGCAATGGTAGGTGTCCCAATACATATTAGACCTGGGACCTGTATTTCACATCCATCAACTCAAATGAACACACCAATGCCCCCCAACATTAATAAAAGAGAAAACCCGAGAGCTGTGTGCTACGGAATATTTATTATGAACAACAGGACATGTTAACTTTAATAGACTGGGAGGCGGTTTGAGACAGTTGGACGCCACCTCTCCGCTACTCTGGGATTGATTAGTCAGGTCTGGTCAGATGAGTCCACAGGACTTATGTTTCCCTGATCAGCTTGGTGAGCTTCTGAACCTTGGTCTTGGTAGACATGTCCACGTATTTGTCGCCAATGCTGACAATCATGCCACCAAGGATAGATGGGTCAGACTGAGAAAACAAGGGGAAAATTAGACAATTAGACAATTATCAAAATTAGACAATTAGAAAATTAGTCAAATGTTTTCATCACATCCCTCTGACAGAACTAGTGTTGTAATCAAACAAAATCTTTGTCCCTCCGCTACTTTTTCCCCTTGGTTGCTTGTGCCATGCTTGATAGACAAGTATAATTTCCGAACAAGATGGACAAATCCAAGCACCGATATAGATTCAGATAGAATGTGGAGCATATTAAAGTCTAATACAGAACCTAATACACCCCTTATTTATTTCAAAAGACACCAACCTGCTCCAATAGAAACATAACCTTATATTTCTAAAGGTTGACTTCTAAGTAAAAAAGGTCCCAACCAAGAGAAACTAATACTTTCAACGGAGGGTATAATCATTTTTGTGCAAGCTCATGCGAGTAAAATGTGATAGAAACAAAACCTTACATTGCTCTAAATAATCTATATGACTGCTGAACAGGGACAAATAAGCAGGTACATTTCCCTCTGCAGTGATTTTTGATTGACCTTTGTTTATAGTTGTAGGGCATTGAGGTTTCCCTCATTTTCAATTACAACAAGTTTTTTTTTACATTCCAGAGTTATTCTATCGTAAAAACAAAAGATCAAGTTTTCTAAAAAATATAGATGGATAAAATGTTCCAGAAAGTTCTATGGGTGAGGCAAGGAGGTAGCAGACATACCTTGGTCTCCAGCTTGATGGTCTCTCCCTTTGCCAAAAAGCCATTCAGAGCAACTTTCAGGTCAGCCAAGTTGGCTTCATCCAATGGCTAACAGTTCAAACAAACAAACACAAATAAATAAGCAAATAAATAAAACATAAAGAATCACATAGCTTGAGCAATGGTTCTCAAACTGTATTTGAACCCGAATAGTCATGACATTTGCACAACTACAAATGGGACACTCCTATTTGATACGGAATAATAGATGACCGATGTATGTATTGTTTGGACCATGTGTGTGTGTTTTTCGTTATTCAAAACATAGGTACAGACACACATATACAGGTGGGTTTTTTTTGAGAAATGTGTGACAGATGACATACCTGTGCAGTGGTGACTGAGCAGGTGACTTCGCCGCGGTGGGCGCTCATCATCTTGCCAAATGCACTGATGACGTCAGGGGTGAGGGGCAGGCGGCCATTATCAGCCATAACATCTGGAGATAGTCACCATGGAAACAACATACCGAGTTCACACTTACACTGTGGCCTTTATCAATCAGAGCTACCACATAACATATGAAAACATCAAGCACTACTTAAAGGAGATCTGACAAACACCAAACTGTAATCGTAATCTAAAAATATTATATTTCTGTTCAGCCAATCCTCTGATTTTGGACACTGAACAACAATAATCATCTTGTTAAGACAGTTGTTCCTGAAGGACATGGAAGAAAGTGTCAAAAACTCACTGATGAGGTTGATTGTGATTGCCGAGGCATTTGCCTTGGTGAGGGCGTCTCCAAAGGCCTTCTGCTTAATACTGCGCTTGACATGGGGGTTGAACACGATGCTGGACATCTTGGGGTCCTTAATTATGCTCTGTGGGTGGCAAGAGAGACGATGAGAAAACATGACTTGACGGAATGTAGAAGATAACTGTAAGTGCATGTGAGGATAACAAACAAAAGTACCGTATTGGCTGATTAAAAGACGACCAGAAGATAAGACAATCACCCTTTTCAGGACCAATTTTTGAAATAAATAAATTAATTTATAAAGTAGCTTTTTGTGGACCAAATCTTATATAGAATTGTTTCTAATATATATATATATATATATATATATATATATATATATATATATATATATATATATATATATATATTCATTGTTGAAAATATTGGTGATGCCACGTTAAATAAATTATTTAAATTGAATCTCGAGATCTTTTGGAATGCATTTGCAATTAAAAAAGAACTTATAATACAGTAATATGGCAATGAATATCCGACTTTTATATAATGCCATAACAGTGCAGAAGATGGCAGAAATATCAGACTTTTATATAATGCCATAACAGTGCAGAAGATGGCAGAAATATCAGACTTTTATATAATGCCATAAAAGTGCAGAAGATAGCAGAAATATCAGTCTAATTATGAAAGAAAAGAACCACAGCCTAAATAACATTCAATAACTGCATTAACCATACACGTTAACTATATATGTCTAACTGTACAGTCTTGAAACAAACACCGACAGATGCTGACATGTCAAAAACCGCTGATGTTTGATCAGCTTTGCCCATCTGATCCAAGGGGTGTGAGTGAGTTTTCCTTTAGTTCATCACATACCGCTGAAATGATAGTGGCTTCCCCTCGGAAGGCAAAACTTCTGCGATGCAATGACAGTCCATAGAGCTGCATAATTAAGCCGTTAGAGCCATGACTGCATTTTTAAGACGGTCTTCCTGGGCTTGCCCTCACTAATCTCCATATGATTTTAAAATTGCCATTATAGCTCCATCGCAATTGTCAGTTAACTTGACCTACTTTTGAACCACTTTGTTCAAGATGATCTTTTCTCTCCATCATTCAGGGTCGTGACACTTGTGTGCACACAATCGAGGGCTACTTTCAAGAATCTCCATTTTTTAAGAGTGCTGCTGTTCACTGGGTGTCTGACTAAGGATTACTGAGTTATAGATTTTACCTTATGCCTTTATTCTATTGCATGCACTTTACCTTTTAAGCTATTTTTAAACTATTGCCCTTTTATGCTTTTATTTGCTTTAATTTATGTAAAGTACATTGACTGACACTTGTGTATGAAATGCGCTATAAATAAACTTGCCTATATACAACTGCTGAAAAAAGATGAGACTACGCAGTAGTTGCCATTCAATAACTACATCCATGAACAATTGGGTATAGAAGAGTAAAAGGGAAAATCCATTCTAAAACTAGGATGTGTTTTTTCAATGGTGGTGTACCCTTTCATCAACCTGAGCAGTTTTGGTTAGACCAGAATATGACATCTTGCTGAAGATTGTCTTGTTTAATGGTCCAACGGAAATGTACATCCAATAACAGACCCTAGGCTGTTTCTAATCGGTGCTTCTCCTTTAACTTCATGAACACACATTAAAGGTATCGGGACATACACTTACACCATAAGAGATGGTGGAGATTTGTAATATAAAGGACAGTCAAGGAGTGTGAAGGACCTTCAAGAGCCATGAAGGAGACAGTAGAGGGGCAAGAGAGGCATTCAAATAAAAATCACTCACAGCCACGTGCACCAATTCCTGCTCCACCTGATCCAGTTTCTTTTGCTTACTGGCTGCAGAGAACAGAGCTGTGGCATAGCGACCTTCCACTCCATACACCTGGATTGGGGCCTAAAAAGAGAGAGAGAAAATGGACTTCATAAGTCAAACAAGCAGATCAGTAAGTGTCCTAGTCCTACTACACACTAGCCATACTCTACCATGTCTGGAAGAATAACGTGAACTGCGAGGATAATCCCAACAGATGCAAGCTATTAAAAAAACACCTAGTCACAATTACCTTGATAAGTTTTGATCGGACGACCGACGTGCTGAATTGACGCACCTGCAGAGTTACATATTAGGTTAGTCAAGTGTTACATACATTATCGGCTGACATCACCAGACAAACTTTATTACGTTACTGAACATGTAGTGATAAGACAGTAGACCTGTTCAAAAACGGCAATACATTTAATCAGTTTTAGAGTTTTTCAATGACACACAATAGAGTTTTCACGATAACCTTCAAGGAATCTAGGTAGCGAAATAGCTAACATTACTGCTCATGCATAGCAGGCTAACGTTAGCGTTAGCTATCTCGCACTGAATAACAGTATGGACATTGAGTACCATGCCCGTTTCCTGCATAAATACACGCAACGCTATTGGAGAAACACAAATGTAGTATGATATCACAATGTGCATAACAATTTTTACGGTAGAACTCCCCTGAAGCAACGGCTGGCAAGAATAATATAACTGACGTTAGCAACCGACCATTTCATTTAGCGTTAGCTGCTAGCCAAGTTTGCTAATGTTAGCTACAGCACAGCATTGAACCTCACGTCGAACATCACTTAAAAAAAAACACTACATGGACTTAAACTTACAATGCTCTTTAATATACGATGCTCTCTCATATTTGTAATTATTTCAAATTAAACGTTCATTAGAAAGCACAAGAAATTGTAAAGGTTTTCCGAATGTCATACCTGCAGACCCAAGCCTATGCCTGCCATTTTCTCCTGTGACTGAAGAAGCGAGGTCAAAACGAACACGCATGCGCCAAAGTCGCACTAGATATACGTCCATCCGCCGCCCCATGTATTATGGGACTTGTAGGCCTGCCTTTATCATCTATCTCCACCAGAGAATGGCTCTGTCTCCACTCAGCTGTGTCCAGTTTGGTATGGGCCTACGCAAACGGGTCTGAAGTGAAAAATGCGTGATTAAGCTACAATACAGCAAGGCTACATAATTCAGACCATATATTTTCTTAGCATAGCTGGAATTTCCTCTATACTGAAGGTGAAATGGTATAATTGTTTAATTAATGGTTTTACTTTTACTTTGATAAGTAGATGGTCAAACACCCTTATACAAATAATAATGTAGCGTTTCACCAAGAGCCAGAGTTTCATGAACTGGTTTATTGTCACCGAAGCACACAATGCAGCATATAACACACAGCGGCCCGTGTCCGGCCCAAAACTCAAAGAGGCAGAACTTCCTCGAACCGTATATTCCCTGGGGGTCCCGCCCCCCTCTCGCCAGGCTGCCAACCATGAGCGTGCCCGGGGTTATGCATAGCACGGGCACTCCCTGATTGACAGCCGGTCGCTACAATAAGATGTATAATATGACAATCAACTGGATATTGTGCACTAGAGCATATACAGTAGCCTAGCCTACCTGGCAGAATCTATGCAGTCTCTTAATGTGATGTCCATGGGCACCTCAATTTATTTTTTAATTAACTGGGAACAGACTAAATACCTCAACTTTCTGAGCAAAATGATAATAGACCAATGTTTTAGAGACCAGATCAATGTGATAAGTTTTGCATAACCTAGTCTCACAGGGGGTTTGTGACTGACAGGGACAACAACTCGATGATGGTGTGGTGTGGGGCATAAAAATACAGGGACTCCTGTTCCAACTGGTGTAAAACAATTGCATTACAAAATGTATAGTGCAGGCTAACACATGGCATAATTCCAAATACACTTACTTGTGAATGAATGTCTTTCTAGTAGACTTTAGGATTAGTAGCCTACGGGTTGGTTTGCCAGCAGGGGATTATGCACAAAGTAGACCTGCACCGGAGGTTTTCTGTATGGTGTCTATGTAGTGTTCGGTTCTTCAGAGGTACAGTAGGCTTAAAGTAAATCAGGCCATAGATCTTGTATGGTTGTTGAAAATTATTTACATTTAATCCACAGTATATTAACACTATGGAATGCATTACAATTAAAAATCAGAACATTTCATACAATGTCTCTCTCTCTCTCTCTCTCTCTCTCTCTCTCTCTCTCTCTCTCTGCATGAATGGATATTTCATACATAGGCCTACATAATAATCACATTAGACGGCATCAAATTGTCTTGTCCCTTTTCATCATCGGACACAGCTGATGCAGAATCTCCATATGGACCACACACAGGCACCTGCTACCTTGAGTTTCAAAAGCACTTGCACCGTGCAAGTTTGGGTGGTATAACATATGCCAGTGACATCACCATCTGAACCATTATGAACCCTTCACTGCATATACAAGTCTCAGCAAGCCTTCTGCATGCATGCCTTTTCATTGTATGGCTTCATATAGGCTGAAATTCATTTGCACACACACACACCACACACACACACACACACACACACACACACACACACACACACAAACAAACAAACAAAATTGGAAATAGAATTTATGAGAGAATATTGGACCACTCATGATATTTTGCATTGTCTTGCGGGCTACTGTGTTATGCAATATTCCAGAATGGTTTTGCTTTAATCTAGGAAAATTACAAAGACTTTCATAGGGGGAGATTCCATCTGGAAAATTCTAGATTGTTCTCTACACCTATTAGGCCTAAAGTTAAATAGGATTAGAATTAGGCCTTAGAGCTTGACCCAAAATGACTTAGCCTAGTCATAAATCATGAGAATCTGGAATTTTCCATAGTCAAAATGGCTCATGTTATGACCATAATAAAAGAGGCTGTGAAAACAGCGACTGCAATAAAAAATGTTCATGCAATGTTAATGCAATAAAAAAAAGTTCATAACAAGTCCTTATAATTTCTTAATATTTCTAAGTGGTAGCCCTGATCTACGCGATTCATGATGGGCGTGGCATGAAGAAAACGTTTATTTGGGGCGTGTACAGAGATATCAGCCCATTCAAATGGACCAGGCGATTTAGGCTATAAAAGAGCGCTCCTGAAGATGCGTCTGTGAAGAATAGCCTACAAAGTTTGCCCAAGCGAGCTATCGCTAAAGTGACGAATATTGCTGTTACTAACTTCGCATCGCGAACCAAACCTCGAGACATCGAAGTGGACTGCAGATTGCGATTCATTCATTCTGAACGGATGTCTGCTAGCTAGGCTACTGTACTTGCTGTAGCCTATGTGGCTTTTGGATATTAGGCCAATTTGCATTCGTTGAAATGGTAAGTAGGCTAGGTCTAACCTATAAAATACTCTGTCGTGTCGTCAAAGAATTAGGCCTATAACGGTTGTCAGGGAAAACAATGTGCGATGTCGATGTTAGACTAACGTCACTTGCCTATTGATTCCAAAGATGGCTAAATGAGCCTACCAAGATAGTGTCAGTTGTAAGAAAGTGTATCAGGTAAAGTTTAACCTGTTATGCCATAGTCTAGACTAGCCTACTATAACACGGCATTCTAGAAATGTCCTGGCGCCTCTCTGATGCAGTGTCCGTCTTGGCAGCCTACGCAGCAGCGGCAACCATCCTTTCCTTTTTCTTTTTTAGCTTGCTGTGTTTTCGGTAAAATGAATGACTCATTTTGTAAGCACTGTGAGTCAACTCATGTAGAGTAAAGTTAGACCACCGGATGTAGTATAGGATTAGTGTAGCCTTTGTGATGACACTCGGGGTGTGAATTATACGATGGCTTGACATAGCCAAGGTTTTTGTTGTCGCCATTAGGTCACCATGTCATCTGGCAGCTTGGCTACGGTGTGTGACTGATAGGCTACCCACTGATTGACATGGCCTAACATGCTTGCATCGCTACTATTAGCTGGAGTGGAGTCGGCTATCCGTCTATCGTTCTGGAAAGTTCCACCTGCGACTTTGATCCAAAGAGGCTGAATCCATCGCCGCAAAATAATGTCACGTAGCCTATGGGGCGTGAGATTATGGTACAAATGCATGCGGGAAGAAGTTGACAGCATAGAGATCAGTGGAGTGCACGAGCTGAAAAAACGCAATAACTCTCTTATAAATTGAAACCATGACTGACTGATTGTTGTCGTAGCTGCGCCTGGGCATGGCGCGCGTCCATGTGATACAGAAATGACTTGCTTTAGGGACACTGAATTAAAATGTGATTGGATAATATAGACCTATTTTGCGCAACAGGTATCATGCGGTCGAGGTGTAGCCTACCGAGTTCATTTTACCATTCCATCTTAATCTAACAATGCAAACCACTTTACTGTGTGTATAGGCAGGCAGCTATTAGCCTACTAACACTTTTAACAGAGATAGTTCAACTGAGCAATAACATTGGATCAGACTCCATACATAGCCTAACATGAGGAGGATGGACCTGCTGCATGCCTTTCAGTCATTACAATAAGGAAGACAAATATTGTATAACCTAAATTAATTACAAGATGGCTAATATATTGGAATTGAAGCTTTAATTTAATTTTGATTAGGCCTACTGTAACCAAATGATATAGGCTACATCATGTTAAAGTTGCTGTTGACTTTCTTACGGCAGTAGCCTACATACCTTACGGCAGTTTATACCTTTCTACGTTTCATACCTTCTAGCCCTAAGAGATCCCTGCATTAGACATGAAGGGCCCTTGACTGTGAGGAGAGGAAAGCGTGTGACTGTGGAGAATTGAGGTCTCTTTTAAAGATACGGTTGGATGGAGAGGGTTTAAGAACTGCAATAGACTGTTTATGGAACTGTTTTGTCTGAAACCTGTGGAGGGAGAGAGTGTGTGAGAGAGAGAAAATTGTGGTGTTGTTGAGCATTACATTTAAGTTTTATTCAGATGCAACCTTAATTTTGCAAAACAAAAACATTGATCTTGCAGACAATAAAGTGTTAGACAATAAAGTGTTTTTTTTTTAACTTGTGCTTGTCCCCAGTACACTGGAAAGCATGATAACTCTATAATATCCCTAGACATATGCATTATACATTTTTAATAATCAGTGGAGCTGGTCTATGTGGGGATAACCGTTGAAACAAGCCAGTAGGCTATGACAGTGGTCCCTTTGAAGTAGACTATGTTTGCCTCACTGTCTCCAACTTGTTCTAAGACCAAATCTAACTCTTCTTCTGTAATGCCCTGGGAAAATTAAACTTGCCTGTCTTTTGTTGAATCATTTTTTGATGTTGAATTTATGTGTGCATCAGACATGCAAGCAGATGTCTTTGAGGACATGCAAAAGTTAACAGCCAAGGAAGGTTACGGGGCAAATTCCAAGATTCAGCAGAAGTAGTCAATGTCTTCTGTCGGTGTGTTCTCAGTTATGATCACATTATAACATAGTCAAATATAATAATAACAATAAAAACAACACCAATAATAATAATAACAATAATAATAATAATCATAATAATAATAAATATTATTGTTATTATTATTATTATTATTATTAATTGCAATGGGTCAATAATTCATAAACTGAGCTTCTGGTGTTTCCAGCTAAAACAGCTATCCCCCAACAGATTAACATCCAGCTTGACTCATCTTCACTGACCCCAACTAGATCGGCACGTAACTTGGGCGTCATAATTGATGACCGACTTAACTTCTTGTAGCACCAATTGCAAAATCATGTCACAAGACAAGATTCCACATAACTTCTTGTACAGGCCATGGTTATCTCCAAGCTGGACTATTGTAATTCACTGTTAGCTAGCCTACCTGCTTGTGTAGTAAGATCGTTACCATTGATTCAGAATGCTGCAGCACGCCTGTGTCTTCCAAAGAGGACACATGTACTGAACTCCTCTCCTAGTTTCTCTCCACTGACTATATATTGGCCACAGTTTATTCTCAACAATTTATTCACAATTAAAATATCTCACTTTGGCCTATAGAGCACTGACTGGATCTGCTCCCTGCTATCTTAATTCAATGATCAAGATGAATATCCCCAACTGCCCACTGCGGTCTTCTGATGAGCGCCTGTTGTGTCGATAAAAACGCAGCCGTAAACGCTATGTCAAATTCAAGACTCTTCCTCAGTGGTTCCTTGTTGGTGGAATGGGTTTCCCAGTGCTCCCATTCCTGTGATTGTTTTGGGTCTTTCAAGAGGGGTCCAAATATCTGTTCAACGTTCCGTGAACCTGATGAAGCAACTTGCGAAACGCGTTGTTCACGCCAAATAAAGTCAGCAAAATATACCCTCCAGTGTGCGATGTATACTACTCTTTTGACTTTTCAATAGTTATACTGCACACCATCAGCACCTGGAGCAAGAAGAGCTGTGCACAGGGATTTTGAGCTTTGATCTATTTATTTTCGTTAGGCTATTGAATTGACATTGTTGTTTATTATTGCTATTCTCCTTGGTCAAATTTGTAGTTAAATTTAAATTTGTAGTTAAATTGTTAAATTTAAAGCAACACCAAAGAGTTTTTTGTACCTTAAAATAATCTGTCCAAAATCGTTTCAGTGGTTCATCAACTCGTAACAGGGTGAACGGCACTTCTGCATTCGCTTCGCGGCCCTCTATCGGCTATAAATGCACTATGTAAGTTTGCCAGATCAGGTAGCGGATCTGTAGTTCGATGGAATGAGACATAAGAAACTTGAGAAACTAATGTTACAATACACCATACTTTCATAAACTCATGCAACATATTCTACCTTGTCTGTGGACATCCTTATTTGCAAAGCCGGTGATAAACAAATAGCGTGCGTGCGACAGAGGAAAAGTTCTTTGATGTTGCTTTAACTATTGCATTGTTGTTATTTGTATGTCGCTTTGTCACTTTATTTTGTATACTATGTATTAATACAGGCCCAGCATATCACTGTTGTGCATTTTAAATTAATGGGCATGAATACATTGAGTGAGTGATGACATTTTTTCTTTAGCATTCCAGATAACATAATAAAGTATATTTACACATTCAGGTTTGTTCTTTGAATTTGTGCATATCACATTAGAAGTCTAATTCTGTGTGATGTTCAAGTGGAAGTGCCGGTGTGTCGTTCCTCATCGTTTAGTCGTTTAGTCACCTTCAACATCGTCACTAATTAGACTTTTGTCTTTGTCTTTGCTGTCTTGCAGGAATGTAAGCTCTAGCCATTACTAGACCAGAGACCAGAAGCATCCTACCCCAAATAAATCCCCTGTGCAGCACCGGTGGATTACCTTACCTTAATACTCATAGAAATTGACCAGATGGTGGATTCTTCAGTTTGCCTTCCAGACAGACAGCAAACCAAAGGATAAAGCATTTTAACAAAAGCAGATGTTGCATAGGATTTTTTTATTCCATTAAACTACATCTTTAACCCGTAGGTACTTTTTTAAAAAGGAATTTCTTACTAAATCGGGAGTAGACTGTCGTCTGAAACATGGCTCCAACAATGATGGAAGCTGCAGATATTGCTATTGTGGCACTGTACTTTGTCTTGGTTCTCGCGATTGGCTTCTTCGCCATGTGGAAAGCCAATCAGAGCACGGTGAGTGGCTACTTCCTTGCTGGACGGTCCATGAACTGGGTTGTGATTGGAGCATCGCTCTTCGTCAGCAACATCGGCAGCGAGCACTTCATCGGCCTGGCTGGATCCGGAGCAGCCAGTGGCTTTGCCGTCGGCGCTTGGGAGTTCAACGCCCTGCTCCTTCTGCAGCTCCTCGGTTGGGTCTTCATCCCTGTGTACATCCACTGCGGGGTCTACACCATGCCAGAATACCTCTCTAAGCGCTACGGCGGGCGGAGGCTGAAGATGTACTTCGCAGCCCTTTCCATCATGCTCTACATCTTCACAAAGCTATCTGTGGACTTGTATGCCGGCGCCCTGTTTATACAGGAGTCCCTAGGCTGGAATCTGTACTTGTCAATCATCATTCTCATCAGCATGACTGCCTTGTTGACCGTTACTGGCGGCCTGGTCGCTGTGATGTACACTGACACACTACAGGCTGTGCTCATGATTGGTGGTGCTCTGAGTCTGACCATCATCAGCATGGTGAAGGTTGGTGGCCTGGAGGGAGTCAGGAAAAAGTACATGGAGGCTGTCCCCAATGTCACAGCCATACTGGCAGCCAACAACTTCACCTATACCAACTCGTGCCGCATCTATCCAAAGCCAGACTCCCTGCGGATCTTGCGTGGGCCTCTTGACGAGGACATTCCCTGGCCTGGTTTCCTTTTGGGCCAGACGCCAGCCTCAATCTGGTACTGGTGCGCCGATCAAGTCATCGTCCAGCGAGTGCTTGCTGCAAAGAACATCGCCCACGCCAAGGGTTCCACACTCATGGCAGGAGTCTTGAAAGTCCTCCCAATGTTCATTATTGTCATTCCAGGGATGATCTCCCGCATACTGTTTGCAGATGAGCTTGTTTGCATTAGCCCAGAACACTGCATGCAGGTGTGCGGCAGTCAGGCAGGCTGCTCCAACATTGCTTACCCACGTCTGGTGATGAGTGTGATGCCGGTCGGTCTGCGCGGTTTGATGATGGCGGTCATGATCGCCGCTCTAATGAGCGACCTGGACTCCATCTTTAACAGCGCAAGCACCATCTTCACCCTGGACATCTACAAGATGGTCCGCAAGTGCGCCTCCTCCCGAGAGCTGTTGATCGTTGGCCGCATGTTTGTGATCGTCATGGTGGGAATCAGCATTGCTTGGGTGCCAGTCATCATCGAGATGCAAGGGGGCCAAATGTACCTCTACATCCAGGAGATTGCAGGGTACCTTACTCCACCGATAGCTGCCCTGTTCATGCTTGGCGTATTTTGGAAACGGTGCAACGAGACAGGCGCCTTCTGGGGCGGCATGACTGGCTTCACCCTGGGAACCATGCGCCTGATCCTCGGGTTCATCTACCGTGAGCCCCGCTGTGACCAGCCCGATGACCGCCCCTTTTTCATCACCCACATTCACTACATGTATGTGGCAGCGAGTCTCTTTTGGGTCTCCGGAGGGGTTGCTGTAGTGGTCAGTCTCTGCACTCCTCCCCCTTCGAAGGACAATACACACAACACCACTTTTTGGGGGCTTCCCAAAGTCGAGGGACATCCTGTCAGAGACTGCGAGGAGCTCCGCGAGCCCGAAAAGGGCCCCATCCACTGCAACGGCAGCCTCCACAAGCAGGTACCCACCGACATCCAGAAAGAGAAGATCCTGGATGACGTTGAAATCAAACTCCTCCTCCCTGCCGGAGACAACATGCCCATGATCCCGAACAGCGAGCTGCCCACATCAATGGAGAGTTTTGGGAACGGCCTCACTGAGCTTGTGGGCAAAGAGGAGGATGGAAGTTTCCCCAACAACAGCAGCATCACCGGACACCACCAAGGGGAGAAGGGCTTATGCATGCGTCTGTTCGACTGGATCAACAGCTACAAGGACCAGGCGCCCACAACCCAAGCTAAGGTGCCAGAGGAAGACCAAGAACAAATCATCATGGAGATGCTTTATGAACCTCCCAAAACCAAGCTGGTGCTGAACATTGGCCTTGTTGTGGTGTGCTCCTTGGGAGTTTTCATGTTTGTGTATTTTTCCCTTTAGATATGCTGCAGCTCTTGGGAATGTGTAAAATTACATTTTGAACAGTGGCACCTGTATTATCTGAGTTCTGTAAAAGATATCTTGAGTCTGTAATATTTACAGTGTGATGTTTAGCTACCTTGGGGAGACCTAAAAAGAAAGATATAACAGATATTGAATCTCAGACTTTTGAAATTCTTGGAATTCTTTCTGTAGATGGATCAAATATCTGCATTCTCAAAATGCTCTACCTAAAATCTAACTTTTTATGCCGATGGACATATATGAGATTACTGGACAACAAAGTAACACATGTACCGTTTTTCTCTAGCAAGTGATGTGGTGATATTTGCCTTATTTATTTATAATACTTCTATTTCTTCTTGTAAAAACCTATATATTTGTCTCTGTATTTAGTGTAGTGACTATTTGTGACTTTGTTTTGGGACCATTGACATCATTCAATCATTGTGTATTTCCTCTTGTTTTGTTGTCTTTTTGAGTAAGTTTAGAGTAGTCTCTGTAGCCTGTCTTGAACAGCATCACATGCTGTGTTGCGGTCATGGCTCTGTAGCAGTGTTGCAGTGTGCAGAGTAAATTAGTGATGTTCACAATGCTTCTTCCTATATCCACGTGTTTGTTCTTCCATGCGAATGGCCCATAGCATTATGTCTAATTCTGTCTACACATAGTCATGAACTGTGCTGTTGTACTCTATTAAGCACTTTCCAAGCCTGGCCTTCATTGATCTATTTTTTGTAATATTTTTTGTTTTGTTGTTATTCAAAGGTATGGAACCACCAAAAAGCCTTTTTACTAAAAGCAGGGAACATGCACAATAGAACAAGCTGAGGTCTCATGTTTAGAACTAAGGAACCCATAAGACAGGTGATTCAAGAGCAAATCTGGCTCAGTTCTCAGCCATTGGGTCTGTTCTAGAGTCCACTGTGTAATCCAACCAGTAACTCATATGTGTCCGTATAAATGCTTTAGGTATTGCTTTATCAGCTTTTAACTATTAGCTTGTTGAGACTCTGTATCCATTTTCCTCACAAAGCTGACATTTGTTGAACATAATGGGATGTTTCTCATTGATGGAATTTACATACTCAGAAACAAATTTGAGTTTCACCATTTCCTGTCAACTGTTAAAAGTGTTAACTTTGAAAGCACAGCTATAAGCTTAAAGAAGAGACAACCAAATAATGAAGTATTTAAATAAAATCACTTCTTGAATCACTATGAAAAAAAACTGACATATCCTTATATATATCCCAAAATATAACATCAGTCAATGGGATGTCGTGTCATTGCTGTGCAAAAATGATATTTAGTTCTTCTAGCAGAAGAATCCAGAATGTGGTTTTGGAACCTGGGCAGGGCTGTTTTTGCCTCTGCTTTTTCACATGTACTGTTAGTTGAGAGAAAATGCAAGAATAAAAGGTCAGCAATTGTTTGATGTATGAGTATGGATATGTTTTTTGTTTGTTTGTTTGACAATATTTAATTGAAAAGTGTTGTTCATTGATGCAGTGAAATTGTTTGTCCTTGTTATTTTGCATTTCATACAAATAAATTATTGAAAGTAGTACACAACGCACAAAATTCAAATCACACCCCTGAAAGTTTAATGGTTCTCTCTGTCTCTACCTTTGGGCATTTCAAGAAATCTAAGGAACCAAACCCTGATCAACCCAGAATGAGGCTAACCATTCTTTTATTGTGGTCCACCACAAGTACTGTATGTGAGAGAATTTCAGAAGTGGGAAGGTCTGTGTATTCATTCTGCAATGCAATAAAAAAGTGAAAACTATAATTGGCTCAACTTTGTATTTTGTAATATATATACATATATATATATATATATATATATATATGAATTGATTGACATGAAAGCACAATCCTGGCCCAGATGAATGTCATTGGCTTTGTAGTGGACCAATCTGTATCAGGATATAGATCAACTTGTATCTCTCTCTCAAAGGCACAGCACAATGACAACGTAATTACAACATGTGGTGCATAGTAGAGCACACTGTGTTGATTTATTCTAGTAATGATCATCAGAAGAGAATTAAGAACAGAACAGAGTTAAGTGGCCTGCCCAGTTCTGAATAAAGATGGAGTACATTTAAATTGTAGTTAGAATGACATTACAATTCCAACTTTGTTTTGTTGTTGTTTTTTACTTTGTTCTTATACTTTACTTTTAGCACCCTGTCTTGGATGTTAGTTATTTACTTTTATTTTTCTTGTGTTAATTATTTACAGTAAACTCTGTCTTTAGGTGTGGTTAAATTTGATGTGTCATTAATTGTCCCAAAGTTTATTTGTGACTTTATTCTTTTACAGGAGTTCACTGTCAATCATCAATGACATGACATGGACATCTGGTTTAATCTGATGCATGAGGCAATGATGATGTGGAAAATCTGTTTTGATTTACAGTTGCTTTAAAATATTTTGAAACCATCTTTTAGTGTGCGGAATGGGGGTAAAATAATTCAACAAGCGTTTCAAAATGAGATCAGAAACATGTTTGGAAGATGGAAAGTGTTTGGTAAAGAGTCATTTTATCGATAGCTTTGACTAATTAGGTGTCATTGTGCATAATGGCATTTATTGTGTGCAGGTTTTGAATGGCAGTAGCATTGGTTGGTTCAAATACATGTGAACTTCCTGCTTATATTTTTCCGAAGATGCCAATAAATGGATTTGTTGCTGAAAAACTTAAGTGGTCAAGTATTTGTCTTGTGCTTGTGCTTGTACTTGTGTGTGTGTGTGTGTGTGTGTGTGTTTACTGATGTTCTTCATGATGTCTACATGCTTACGTCATAAGCACCCCTTTACTGTCTGATTTGCACTACATCCAGTTAACAGTTTACCACAGCTAATACTAATGGAAAGTTAAAATGCCATAAGATATCAAAAAAGTATGTGTACACAGAAGGCAGTGTGAAACTCCCAAGGAAAGCCATTCAAGATTCCCTTAATCATGACAAGGTACCACAGTGAGTGCATTATTATGACCGCCGCACAGCGAAGCGGCGGTCATATAGGTTTAGTCAGATTTTTTTTTTTTTTTTCTTTTTCGCATGTCCAAATTTCCGTCAAGGATTCCCGGGGCACTGAAAGACCGGGGTAGACGAAATTTGGTGGGCATGTAACCCCACATGGATAGCATGGAACCATCGTTTTTCGTTTGGATCTGTAGCCCCCCCGCTGGACTGCACCCCCCGAAAGGAGGGTAGGGCAGACACAGTTTTCTGTGAATATCTCGAGAACCGTAAGGTTTAGGAGGACCATTTTTTTTGTATGTCGATCTCCCCATGGGCCATGTCAACCCATTCCATAACCACTCATTTCATGTATAGCGCCACCTAGTTAAACACAAAAAAGTAAAAATGAGGTGTTGTAATCGCAGGTATCTGTGACCTAACATAGTCAAAACTGCACGAAATTGGAAGTGTAGGATCATTATGACACCCTTTGAATGCACGCCGTGCATGGGGGGCCACACAATAAATTCATTTATGTTACTATACACCAACTGGCCTGTAGGTGGCCGGAGACAGTTTTCTGTGAATATCTCGAGAACCGTAGGGCCTAGGATGACCAATTTTTTCCGTATGTTTGCCTCCAGGGGTCATTTTAACCAATTCCATGTGCACACATGTGCATAAACAGATACACACGCACACACATACATTCACAGTAATCATACGTATGACACATACTCACACAGTAGACATATGTACACATGCATGCACATGCACAAACACACATACGCAGGCAAACACACAAGCACGCACACACACACACCCACACACATAAACATAAACATGTACACGCACACATGCACACAATTCAAGAATTTCTCAGAATTATGAACAGGCAAGATGGGGGTGGGGTTGTATAAAATTAATTTTACATGTGAAATCTATGAACTAATCATGTTTTGGTACTTGTTGTCTAGCAGATACCAGTGAGAATTGAGTGTGGATAATGCAATTTAGTGAGACAGTTAGAATCATATAGGCCTTTCAGCGTGATTTATTTTTGTGGAAAAAATGTGCTGGACTAGGCGGCGGTCATATTTTGTACCACTCGGCGGTACATCTAGTTTAGATACTAAACCAGTTCATATTGCACAGTGACCATTCACTAACTCTTGATCAATAGTCGCTTCCTTTTCTGTAGTTATGACTGATGTAACATGTAGCCCTGTTGGCTGACTAAGAACATTAGTGGCACTGAATGCTGACACAATTTATGAATATTTGATAATATAGATCTGCATTTTATAGTTGTAGTAAAATTAAGGTCTAATTTTCATCAGTTTAAATTCTAGATGTTAATAGAATGCTTTTCAAATCAGAAATGATGTGTTATGTAAATGTGGCTACCAACAGAATGTTTATTCTAATAAATGAATTTATTCTATATGGATATTTATGCAAACAAGGTTTCCTGATTGGACTATATTTGGGTCTGCTATCATCAGAAATCCATTGAGTTAGAGACTCAAGCACATACAGTAATGTACACGTTCACCAGGGCAAGGCTACTCTCTTAAACTTACTTCATGTACCCTTTCATACTAATTGTAAATGTACACTCTGGTATTGATAGGCACAAGATATTGTGGTATTTCTCCTTGTCTCCGTACTGTCCTCATTCTCTCCTGCTGCCATACACGTGTGTTGCTAAGCTCCCCCCTCCTGTGCATAGCCTACTAATTCCCTCTCCCTCCCTGCTTTTCCTCCTCACTACCAGTACTTTTCCACTGTCAGTGAAAATTCTCCTCTGAAGAAACAAAGCGTCCACGTGTTTTTCTTTTTCACCCTCTGGCTCTCTGACGATGTCTTCAACGCGATGCAAAACATGGCCTCACCGCTTCATTCATGCGACTGTTAAACATGTGGATAAGGAGTGGCCATGGCGTGTCCACACGTCACTTGTGTGAAATTCCATGACTCGTTTTACATCACTGAGGAGGGGGCTGGTGGTGGGAGGGTGGGGCATTGCATTCCTCTGCATGAATCCACAAACTATAGTGAAAGCAAATGACTCAACCGGGCTTGTTCAAGACCCAGAGAAAAGCCCTCTAGCTGTGAACGTTTTGTTTGGGTTAGTTTGCAAGTTCAGGTGCAAACTCATAAGGTAATTACATAACAAGATTTACGGTCATTGACTGAATTGATTTGGATACAGCCACTTGCTTTACTGCCGTCATCCCATATGCCTGCGCTGTTTTTATTCATCTATGAATATATTTTAATCTTTCTTATTCACCTTACCGTGTTTATGATCCACCTTAGGCTACTATATGTATTATGTTGGGTAGTCTTTACACTACTCCCACTATACTTAGCAGATTTGTAACTCCTGAAAGGTTGGAGGATGCTACACCTCTTGATCAATGCACTCTGAGAATAAGGAAGTACATGAATCATAGACTTCGATAGAGGCAAGTCGATTTGAACCCCTTTTTTCTGTTGGTCGACTTCGGTTCTGCGCATTCTCAGTCCAGACGAGTGAGAAACGTGTTGTTAAGCAACGGACAGCAACACAGTAAGTCGTCAGGTAACTGCTAAGAAATGTGATAATGTGCAGAGTGCTCCGAGTTCGAGTGCAGCTTTTGGTGGTGTTTTGTTCTGACGTAGTGCCAACCCATGAAAACATCATCTAATTGTTTTCTTTTCCTCAATGCTTTCCTAAATAACTTACCTGTGAACTTTCACTCAGACTGCCTTTGATTTTCTTATCCAGAGAATACGGTTACTTCTCTCCTGTGCGACACAAAGTCGCATGCTCAATGCATCATTTTAGCATTGGAAAAAACGGCTAAACGGCTAGCCGTTATGACACCAGTCACACAATGTTGTATTTCTCCGAAAATATAAAAAGCTTCATATAAAGGTTTAAAACGCTTCAGATGTAACATTTGATGTCAAAGTGATGCCAAAATGAATGGGGGTCAATGGAATGGCAAGTGGTCAACTTCTAGCCTCAAAGCCGCCCATAGGGGGTACGCTTTCCGAACATTCACATACCCCCTTGATCAGAATATCCACACGTTTCAGAATTTATGATACAGTAAAGCATGAGCAACATGCATCTCATTTTTCAATGCCTGTAAATGAAAAAATAAAGACTTATTTGTGATCTCTTATTTGGACTGGTTAAAATGTACACACACAAACAAACACACCATCCCTGTCTCCGAATGCATTGCCAACCTGCATGGCCTTAATTAATGTAACCAGGTTAGTGGCATGTAAGTGGGACAAACAGGGTTAGACTGCCAAATGACTTGAGTTCCACTACTGCAGAATCAGGTGCGTTCTGCACTCCAATCAGAGGAGAAACAAGGCCAGACTATAGAACCTCCTCCAGTTTGGCATATAATGTTACACCCCCAATGTCGGCCAGCCCCATAATCCAACTCACATTATGGATATGGGATTTGTTTTCTCCGGCTACAGAGATTTAATTTAGGCTTCCGTACAGCAGTGAAACACTAGCCTCAGTGTGAATGCAAACTCTCATCAGCTTGATTGGTCATGCTGCAAAGAGATGGACACCTGACTCCCCATTGTGTCTGGGTCAGTTGAGACGTCAATATTACGTCAAACACAAACATTAATGCGTGAGCTTTGTATGGCTAAGTTAAGCAAGGTTGTTTTGATGCAAGGCATACCCTACTTTAACTTTATTGCTTCCACCACTGTGTGACACCATTCATTCTCTCTCTCTCTCTCTCTCTATCTCTTTCTCCCTCCATTCAAATCCTTATCTCTTCCCCACTAACTCCAAAGCTTGCCAATACCCACCCACATGTGGATATCTCCTATCGTGGAAATGTACTGGCTATCAGAAGGTGCCAGTGTAGGCTGCTCTTTGTTCATTGTTATGGTCCAAGGCATCACTCCGCCACCAAACATCAGCTCTGTATCGGCCCTTTCTCACAATGTTTTCTGACTGAGCTGTGCTGTAGGCTATGGGATATTTTTTGTGACAAAATTAAATAAATAATATTTATTTATAAATATTACATAGTAGGCTATGTGTCCCATTTTAAATGCTGTGCAATTGGCTGTTATGTGGGAAGACCAAATGAACAGCATAATTAACAGCTTCACCTAGTTCATTTGTGTGAACTGGAAACAAATGAGAGGGGGGAAAACAACAACAAAAACAACAACAATACTTCAGACATCTACATGAATGAATATTTTCTGTAACATAAAATATGAAATATTTTCCCTAATATGAAATGGCATCAAAAATCACTAGTTAAGCAGTCAAAGATCACTAGCTAAGCAGTCAATAGAAGCACATACAGTGTATAACCGTGAGAACTTTAAAGGGTCAGCTGTGGCTCTTTGTTCTGCTTCCCATGCTACACCACACTCCATACACCTCATCATCACAGGGGCCTGCTTCATTAGACAAACACCTCTGATTCACCTAGAAGAGCTCAGATGCAAAACACTTAAGTCTATCTATACAAATGTGCATGTTGTTTTATTGTCAATTCTAGGTAATTCCTTATTTTTTTACAAAAAAGTAAAAAATAGTAGCCTGACAAGCCAGACCCACATTAAAGTGTAGAGTCTGGGCACTCACCGTTCGCAGTGCTCAGTCCGAGGGGCGGGATAATCGGTAGTCTTTGAAATTCCCTCTGCACACAATAGGACAGCGCTGAGTCCCATACGTTTCCCACCAGCGGAGCTAGTTGGCTAGTTCAAACTTTTGCCAACTTAAAACAAGCTTAACTCGTATCACACTTAGCCAAAAGCAACATCCATCTTTGTTTTCAAGTAGCAGGGAATTCAAGCCAAACCGTTGCAACTCTGCCATCATCATTATGTTAAGCCCGCCTAACGACTCTATACACGATTTGATTGGCCTGATAGAAATTTAATTTTTCGAGCTCACAAGCCAACGGAGAGTTGCTAGACTAGCCCTGGAAGCAAATGTAATTTGCTGCCGCTAGGGTGCGTCTAGATTTCTAGGCTAAAAAAATAGACCAAATCAACACAACCCAACAGCAGTTTGGCAGTCTCTTCACAAAGCGTCTGTGTCTGTCTGTCTGTTTGTCTTTCTGTCTGTGTGTCTGTGGCACACATATCTCGCTGCCCGTTTGTCAGACTGATTTCAAACTTGGCAGGTGTCTTGCTACGGGCATGAGTAAGGCAGTGCCAAATTTGACGTTGTTTGAATAAGAAACAAAAGACATTGTTAAATATATCGGTAAAAGAAACACACTTTGGCTTTCGCCGCTAGCCACTCCCCCTCCCACACAGCACTGTACTGTAAGCTACCAGTGAGGATAGAAGCAGGGCTTTGGCAGAGCTGGATCAGTGTAGGTTACACAGGTAAAAACTTAACATGTCTGACCTCAACAATAGAGTGAATACGCCAAGACACACAGGTAAGCAGTGGCTCTTTAAAATGATGTAAAAAATTATGTGCAATAATCGGACACTTCCAAATAGCCCAGGCTACTTTGGACTGTCTTTAGTAAACTTTGAATAAGCAAACGACATTTCCAACTGCAAGGTCTTAAATTGAAACGAGCGATAATGGTCCCGAATTAAAGAATGTCTCAGAATACCACACATGCAAAGCATAACCAGCGACAAGCAGCGAGTGGCAGACAGAGTGTGATGTCACATATGAATAGCCCAGGCTACTTTGGACTGTCTTTAGACTTTGAATAAGCAAACGACAGTTCTACCAGAAAGACTCAGTAGACAGAATAGAATCAGTTAACAATTTAATGAGTAAAGGAACAGCTTGGATACAAGCATGATAGAGTCCTGAATAGGTAACAGTCTTTGGCGTAGGCCCCGTCTCGGATCCGTCCAGCGATGAGCGGATCTCGTCTCCTGCCGATGGATGAAGGCAGGGGCGGGGAGCCTACCCCCCACGACGAGACGGGGACCAACTGGTGGCGGTGGCTGAAGGAAGATGATGTGGTAGGCAGACCGTGCCCGATGGACGTGGACTGCTGGCAGAGGTGGCTGGAGGGGAGGTGGAGGGGACGTCAAAGTCAGCGTACTGAGAAGCAGAAGCAGTGTTAGGTGGAACATTTTTAAGGAGCCCACTGAATTCCTATAGGCTAGCGCTGATTGAATGAGTGAATGATCAGATTGCGGGGCTTTCCCGAAAGTAGGCAGTTAAGATTGGCTCCGTGTAAGCATGGGAGGAGTAAGGCTACACTACGAGTCTTCCTAGTAGAACTTTCGCTGAAGCTATCATTTCCAACTGCAAGGTCCTAAATTGAAACGAGCGATGATGGTCCCGAATTAAAGAACGTCTCAGAATGCAAAGCATAGCCAGCGACAAGCAACGAGTGGCAGACAGAGTGTGATGTGACTTACAGGCCACCAGAGACTGTTTTTGAGTCACACCGTTGCAAATTTCATATGATGCATCATTCCACAAAATGGTTTGTTTTTTTCTATCATCAAGTTCTTCAATAGGCGAAGCATATAGCCTTGACTCAAAACAGCTGTTAGGATTATGTAATTTTGATTTGTAAAAAATGTCACATGTAGCCATGCTTAAATTCTGCTCACTTCACATGTATTATACTATTATATTATCTGTAGGCCTATTCATTATTGAATGTTTACCTGGAATTATGTTTTTCCCTATTCTATTTTCAAAGCAGGCCTACCTGCAGGCATGTAATTGAGCTACAGGAATAGCATGCTTGAACGGGCGCTGCACTAGTAGACTTAGATAAGACTTTGTCCTCGGTTTCAAGTTTAAACACATTGCATGTGTCTCTGCATCAAGTCAGACAGAGTCGGAGATGACCAGTCAGGCAGAAATGACGTGCGGTGACACACTCTCTGCGCCTCCAGGAATTGACTCATGTATAAACTTCTTGACTCCTTGCTACCAGTATTTACCTATAACACAGGGGGGTGTATATATGTGTTTGCATAAGAGGTGAGTGAGTAAGAAGGAAGGGAAGCTATTGTGTGTATGTGTGTGTGTGTGTGTGTGTGTGTGTGTGTGTGTGTGTGTGTGTGTGTGTGTGTGTGTGCGTTCGTGCGTGTGTGTTTGGCTGCGCGTGCGTGTGTGTGTGTGTGTGTGTGTGTGTGTGTGTGTGTGTGTGTGTGTGTCTGTGTCTGTGTGTGCGTGCGTGCGTGCGTGAGTGTGTGTGTGTGTGTTTGATGGCAGTTTGTCCTCATGCCTGGTCAGGATGGCCTAACAGTGCTGTAGCCAATCACAAAACACAAACCTCAGAGTCTCCACAGAGCCCCACAATAATACCAGCACTGTCCAGAATCACACGAGAAAACAACACCCCCTTCATAAACACACTCACACTCTCTTTTTCTTTCTCTCTCTCTCTCTGTCTCTCTATCACACACACACACACAAACACACACACGCACGCACACACACACACGCGCACGCACGCTCGCACACACACACACACACACACACACACACACACACACACACACACACAAACACACACACACACACAGTCCCACTCTAAACTCATAACAATACATAAACAGTCACATCAGTGAAGCTGACAATGGCAACAAAGCCTAGATCACAAGCTGTCACCGCCATAAGCCCAACTAAAACACACCATGGAAATTCACCAGAAACCTGACATGCTCTCCACTCACCCCCCTACCCAAACACACCCTTAACCAAGTAACAGCATACTAAATGCATTCACTGCAAAATCTGCTTATCTAACCAATTGTTATTAATTAAATATTAAAATAAAAAACCTAGTTGGTATTATTTTTAGTAAGAGACGTATCTAGTGCTTTCTCATAAGATCATTTTAACTTAATTTAATAGCAGCCTGTCTTATTTTTAAGATATCTTATGAAGACAAATTTGGCTGCCAGTGCATCAAGCAAATTTGTCTTCATAAGATGTCTTAAAATGAGACAGGCTGCAATTAAATTTGCAGTTATACAAATAGTGTAACAAATGCTATTGTTATTGTTAATGCTACACAATAACTGCTACAAAAAAAAAGCATAACAAAGACAACAGACTTGGCTTCTCTAAGACAACAGCCTCTTTTGGGCCTCCTCGAGTGATTGAGAGAGAGAGGGGGTAGAGGGAGAGAGAGAGAGAGAAGCTGCTAACATAAACATTGTATTCAAAATATGTAAAAGTGTGATTGTGAATGTAGTGTGATGTAGAAGTGTAAGCTGTTTCTCCCTAGTGTCAGGAGCATATTATTCAATTAAACCGAAGTTAAGCTGTACTTTACAAAATAATAGAAGGTGGATAGAAACCAGTGAACTAAGACCAACTAGAATATCACATATACATCATCACTCCACAGGATCATGTGCTTACACAAACCACAACAAATCAGATCAACTACCCAAGCCATGCTGGTGAGGCCAGTTTCCTTCTGTCAACGTAATTTTCTTGTGATGTGACAGAGAGAAACGTATTGCTTAATCACTCGAGCTTCCAGTAGCCACGTAGCCATGTTGTATGATTGTGGTGACATTCTAGAACCTTGTGATGTTGAAGGCAACGGGCGGCTGGGCTCAATGTTCTGATTACAGTGAGCTAGATGACCTGAGCTGAATGCAGGGTGATGAGGATGACATGGTGTTGGTGAATCATCAAGGTTTAGCTCTGTTTGTTGTGACACGCCTCATATTGCCTGTCAGGGCTTGCTGGTGATGACATCTCACAACTGTGGTCTTCAGTGTGTCCAATGTGTCCACACACACACACACACACACACACACACACACACACACACACACACAGACACAGACACAGACACAGACACACACACACACACACACACACACACACACACACACACACTCTCTCTCTCTCTCTCTCTCTGTCTGTCTATCTCTCTAGACACACTAGTCATCTGTTGGAAAATAAGTTTGGGAGGCCTCCTGATCAAAACAGACTGTAATGATGATGCTTTAGTCCCAAAGCGGACCAGTGCAGACCCTGTCATGATGTATTAAATTCAAAATGTTTTATCTGATTACATACACAAACCTTTCCGCTTCATAGGCCTTCGGTGTTTTCATATGTATTACAGGTTTTCTGTCTGATTGCCTAGGCACTATTTCTTTGAAAGTATAGAAAAACTCAAAGCCAAATGTGTGCTATACAATTACAAACTGAGTGTATGCAGATAAGGCACCCCTTGGCCGGTTAAAGCATTAGCTGCAGGTTAACATGTTTCAGAGAGCACACTCGAAGAATTACTATTAGTGTCTTAACATTCGGGAAAAACTGTAAAACGTGACCAGATATGTTTGAGTGTGAGTGAGGGTAAAGAGCATGTGTGTTGAGTGTGAGTGAGGGATGTGTTGAGTGTGAGTGAGGGTAAAGAGCATGTGTGTTTTGGGTCCCTCTGTGAAATCAAGGACCAGAAAAACAAGGACATTTCTGTAAAGGGAACACAAGGACATTTCTGTAAAGGGAACACCTGGATGACCTCAGGTAAAGCCTGTGTGTGGAAAACAACCGATGGCCATCTGTGTGACTGGGTAAGTTGGGGAATGTAGACTGAATGTCACAGCCAGACACTGACACCAGACACCCCAAAAACAAGCTTTGTTGTCCGGCCTCCATGTTCATCCTACAAATTCATGACCACACGCCATACGCTAACTGCTATCCTTTCCAAAACAGGGCTGTGGACATTGGGGGCTTCGCAAATTCCCAGCGTGCCGTGGGAGCTCGCTGGCATGTCCGAGATTCCTGGCACAATAGCATTATTCCGCGGAAAAGAACCTGAATGGGAAAAGGAAATATTTACCGCTTTAGGGACAACGGCAGCGGGATTAGCAGGGATGATCGGGAGGCGAGTGTGCAGACAGTGGAGTCAATGCAGCGTGCTAATGGAGATAAACGGGAATCAATAGGCATGCCAGCTCATACTGTCTGCCCACTGTAGCGCCGCAGGGCACACGTGCAACCTCGCATTGGCACATAGTGTTGGAGTACTCTCTCTCTCTCTCTCTCTATCTTTCTCTCTCTCTCTCTCTCTCTCTATATATATATATATATATATATATACATACATATTCTCTCTCTCTCTCTCTCTCTCTCGATATATAATTCTCTCACTCGCTCTCTCTCTCTCTCACTCTCGATATATAATTCTCTCTCTCTCTCTCTCTCTCGAGGTGAAGTTTCATGCAAGAATTGAGGCTGTCGTCATTTAAGGGCAATTTCACGCAAAACTGTCATAGGCCAATCCATAACGCCAACTAAATACCATGGCATTGTGTGGACGTTATGGATGTGACAGTTTTGTGCGGAATTGCCCTTAAACGTGAGCACAGGTTTGTCTTTATATTTTTCATGTGTGAGAAATATTTCTCACATGCAAGTGGAACCGAACAGGGTTAACACAGCAATACTAACTCGTGGCAATGTGCGATATATAACGGGCAGTACATTTCGCGTTTTCAGAATCAGTCTTCGGATGGAAACTTTCCCATTTCAGCCCGCTTGTGTTCGCTCGCAAGCTGTGCTTGCTGACGTTTCCTTTTTGACATTTTCCTTATCTAGCCTACAGTAAGCGCACACCAACAATAAAGTGTTCTCGTTGACTGAAATGGAGGGAAATCTGTGATTTTGTTTGATATTGACATGGCAACGAACCGCGAATGTAACAATATTGTGCAGGCTACGGTTATACAGAGTCAAATGAGGTGGAAAGTTATATTAAATTACTCAGATAGACCTACATATTTGCCACGAAACCTTGTCATTTAAAAAAAATATATTGTTCATCTTTCGCCAAACCATTTCGTCCGAGAGCCCCTGCCATGGCAGCAATAGAGCCACCGGTGGCTCGCGAGGCCCAGTTTCCCGGCCCATGCTCTATATATATATTCTCTCTCTCTCTCTGTCTGGTTTTCTGTCTTAATCTCAGAAATAATCATCAAATTCTTGTCAGCGGCTCTGTGGGGCAGGCAGCTGCAGCGTCCATACCAGAATTGGGTCCAAGTGCCCACAGGGATCTGGGTTCGATTCCAACTTGCAGTCATCTCTGGATCCCACCTCATCTCCCTCTCCCACTTGCTTCCTGTCACTATTCACTGTCCTATTTGAGTACACTGGGACATTTCTCTCTATACTTTTTTTTACTAATAATAATTTCAAAAAGCCAAATGACCCCCTCATCAGGTCTACATGGGGTCCTCACATCCTCACTTGCATGTGGATCTGTTGAAAAGCTCTCCCTGGTCCTTGACTGCACTGCTCTTTTGATGAAGGACAAGGGTTGCAGTGGTATACTGATATTGTGGTAAAACGTGACCAGGCGCATCACACATGTTCGCCCGTATTTGAGAACACCATCCCTTGGCGCAGATCAATGCATGTACAGTACACCCTTGATCGCTCTCCCCCAAAGAAACAACCAATGCCATGTGAACATTTTAATGTTGATCATAAAATGCATATCGAAATCATTTTTGACCCTTCTGCCAACCCAGCTAAATCTGTGTTGTCTGCTCATTCGATGACCTCTGATTTCCAATACACATGAGAGTCTGATCTGGTTCCAACCCTAGTGTCAGTGTGTGTGTGTGTGTGTGTCACTGTGTGTGTGTCACTCTATATGTGTGTGTGTGTGTGTGTGTGTGTGTGTGTGTGTGTGTGTGTGTGTGGTGTGTGTGCGTGCATGTGGTGTGTGTGTGTGTGTGTGTGTGTGTGTATGTGTGTGTGCATGTGGTGTGTGTGTGTGTGTGTGTGTGTGCGTGCATGTGGTGTGTGTGTGTGTGTGTGTGTGTGTGTATGTGTGTGTGCATGTGGTGTGTGTGTGTGTGTGTGTGTGTGTGTGTGCATGTGGTGTGTGTGTGTGTGTGTGTGTGTGCTTGACATTGTGTGTGCCTTCTCTTTGGGTGTGTCACATGCCAACACTTCTGATGAGCAGAGCAGGTGTCAACATGTAAATAGAATCACTTAAACTTGTAAAACAGGAAGGCTATTACACACACAAAGCACACACACACATCCTGTTGCACTTGCACTGCTACTTATACAATTTTAAGTACAGTTAAATATGACATATAATGGAAAACTCACTTAATCATTCTGTGGGTGCCAGATAAGCATGTTGGGGTGCTAGATATCTGGAGTATGGGCCATTATTCCCTAGCTTAAGTATAGGGTTGCAAATGGAGTTGTAAAATAATGTCTGAGCATGTTTTCGACAGACTAAAGCTGCAAACTTTCTATGTTAACATTATAGAACAAGATAAATTAATCTGTGCATCCTTTTTGTCATCTTTAAAGAGCAGTGATATTGCCTGTATTGAATGCATTAATAAAGACTGAAATTGTATTGTGTTCTGTGTGTGGTGTTGGATCTTCTCTTCACAGTTGAGTATCGTTTCGTTAGTGTGTTTTGTATTTTTTGGTGTAAATACAGCATGCTGAACCATGGTTGGCTTGGTCACTGGGAACGTGTTAAATCATGCTGTCACAATGCAACATGAACAGCTGCACAGCTGGTTTAGTTCAGTGACTTCCTCCCTAGATTGCAAATCCTGTCTGCCCTTTAAATGCACTAGGGGAAAAAGGAATGAGACCCGACAATTGTGAAACGTCAGGGGCAATGAAATGAACAAGTTACATTACATTACATTACATTTAGCAGACACTTCTTGACCAAAGTGACTTACATATGTCAGCTATATAGCAAGGGATCACATTGTCCCCGGAGCAACTTGGGGTTAAGTGCCTTGCTCAAGGGCACAACAGTGGAAGCTGGGAATTGAACCGACAACTTTCAGGCTACTGCACGCTAGCCCAGCTCCTTAACCACTACACTACCACCGCACACGTTGCACAATAGCATGAACAAGTCTGGCAAAAGCTTGTGTTTGTCAGCTACACCTAACATCCTCTTTCTCTGGCTATCATCACCATCTCTGTTTGAGCACAGGTACACAACCAAGGTACAGTAGGGAGGTGGGTTGTGGTGGATAGCCATCTATATTCAGAGTTAGATATGTATATACAAACAGTATCCATGTAAATATATTCAGAGTTTCATGTATGTCTGCCTATATCTGTATATCATGATATCATCCTGTGAAAATAAAACATGCAGAGGCATTTTTTTAGAGACTGTTAGAAAGGTTAAAGTATAAATATAAATGCAAAGATAGCTGCAAGCAGCAATGAGGGGGCCAAGCAGATAGGCCGGAGTAACCATGGCAACGAAATGCTGTTAGCTTAATGCTGCAATCAGACGTATGGCCATAAGCTGTCAAAGCAAGTTTCACGTCTAGCACGTCAAAAGTTACAAGGCAAAATGCATTTTTGCTAATTGCAGTGACCCTAGAGGTCAAAGGTCACAAAATTTCTTCGGCATTCACCTGATGGGGTCATGAGTCCATGTACCAAGTTTGGTTTTGATACATGCAACGATTGCTGAGATATGAGCTCACTTCCTGTTTGGCGGCTTCGCCACAAATTTCGATTGGATGTGACGGGCGAACACTTCTATCAATTGTTACAGAAATAAATTAAGTGACAAGGCATGGTCTGAAGATGGTCTGTGCCAATTTTGGTGAAGATCAGATGAAATTTGTGACCTGTGCGAAATTGTTGGTGTTTTTGATCAAATCAAATATGGCGGCCGAATAAATTATATTGATGTGACAAGTTGCCCTCAGTTGACCTAAGGACCTTTCACAGTATTACCAGACACCACTAGTACAATTTAATTCTAAGCACAGCAGCAGCTACAGGCCAAAAGGCATGGTTGTGAATTACAGCGCCCCCTAGAGGTCAAAGGTCACCAAATTTCTTGAGGGTCCTCCTGATGGGGTTATGAGTCAATGTACCAAGTTTGGTTTTGATACATGCTGAGATATGAGCTCACTTCCTGTTTGGCGGCTTTGCCGCAAATTTTGATTGGCTTTTACGGGCGAACGGTAATACTTCCGAAGACAAAAAAGTGATAACTTTTGTGAGGTCTGAAGATGATCTGTGTCAAATTTGGTGGGAATCAGAGGAAAGTGTGTGACCCCTGATACACTTTAAGTGTTTTTGATGAAATCCAAAATGGCGGAAAATCCACCATGGCAGAAAATGACGTCATAGGGTGCGTTGAACTCGGCTTGGTCCAAGGATTCCAACAATACCTGACTTTTGAAAATCGGACCAACAGGTCAAAGGTTACGTGCATGAACGCACGTCCAACTTTGGTCTGTTGGTGGCGCTAGAGGGTTCGAGTTGCCGACATGAAACTTGGTGACATGAATCATGGGACCGTCCCCAATCAGTGTGCCAAATTTCCCAACTTTTTACCAGACGGTTCTATGGGCTGCCATAGACTCCCATTGCATATAATAATAATAATAGGAAAACGTAGAAACACAACGAGGTCCTCGCAGCTTCGCTGCTTGGCCCCCAATTAAACAAAACAACCTAGATATGTACAGTCACAGTATCCATGTAAATGCTGGAGTGCACATGTGACATTATGTAATTTTTTATTTGATGATTCATTCATGCACTTGACAGAAATCTACAGTGGCAACTCAAGCATGCAGTCTCTAGGAAACCAGGTCTGAGCCAGCACTAGGTAATGTCAAAAACATATTCTCACACACCACACAAACACACACACACACACACACACACACACACACAATATGCCCACCTTTGCTCTGATGCCAGTTTGGACAGAGAAACAAGGAGCCAGGTATTCGTATAGCACAGCATGGAATTCTTTATGTAACCAATGATGCTTTTCTCTTTGATGTTGTGCATTCATTTGCATAATCAAGCCTTTTGGTGAGTGAGCACCTTCATCCTGAAGCCCTGCTGTTGACCATACGTGTTACGTCTTACAGTAACATACCCCCTTCGCCTGAAACCATGTGTGTGTTACGTATTCAAATGCACCCCCCCCCCCCCCCACACACACACACACACACACATACACACACACACACACACACACACACCCACACACAAACACACACAAAGGCACTTGCAGTACAATTTGTATGTTACAGATCTCAGCTCATAGAAGTTAAGGTCAGCAACAAATAAATAAGTTTGGGGCAATGGGTGATGTCAAACTCTGTGCCAGAGAAAATGCTTCTACAAGAATGCAAGTGCAAATTACTGTAAGACTGTACTGTTTGAAGTTTAAAACCGTTTTTGTGTGTTGCACCTGCAAATTACAAGGGATTGTTTGAAGGGATCAGGATGATGTGTGTCTGTGTGTGTGTGTGTGTGTGTGTGTGTGTGTGTGTGTGTGCGCGTGTGTGTGTGTGTGTGTGTGTGTGTGTGTGTGCGGGGTGGGTAAAGCCTGTTATCCACTTGGCCTTGCTGATAGCAGATTAGCTTTTCTAAATATCTCATGTCAGTGGAATTTTCCAGCCCTTTCTCCCTCCCAGTACTAGCACTTCCCCTCTTTCTTCTTCTCCTTCTTCTTCTTCTTCTTCTTCTTCTTTCTTCTCTGCTTCTTCTTCTTCTTCTTCCTATTCTTCTCTCTCTCCCCTCAGATTTGCCTGTGTTTTTAGTGGTCATTTCAAAGTGTGAGATTTGCATATGAAGGAGGAAACCATTCTGTTCCATGCACACAGTAACACTGTGGCCATGCACCACACTCTCCCTGCCAAGGTACAAACGCTTTTCCATTCTATGTCAGATATAGTGTTTATGTTTTATAGTGTTAACATATTCTATGTCTGATATAGTGTTTATGTTTTATAGTGTTAACATATTCTATGTCTGATATAGCGTTTATGCATTTTTCTGGCAACTGGCAACAAACTGTTTCTGCTTGGCATCTTTCTTAGATTATAAGTACTCATACAGAAGACATTGGTATCTAAAGACCAAATGAAAGAAAAGACAGCTATCGAAGCCTAGAATTTCTCCTTTATTTAACGTCTCTGCTGTATTGTCATGTGAAACATTGCCAGAGGCCAAGAAGAGTGATGGAACTCTAGCCTGGCAATACCCATACGAACCTTTGGCAAATTTGCCATTGAAGTCTATTTCCAATGTCCCTAAAACATGAGCATGCAAATACAATCACTAATCCGGCATGGAAGTGTATTTCTTTGGAATTGAGTAAACAACTGCATTGAAAACCTTTTTTTAATGCACCAATTTAAGTTTAATTTTCACCCGTAAGTCGTAATCGTAAGTCAATGAACCTTTCCCAGACCCACTCTCAATTACATTGAGAAGGTCTGCGTGCTAACCAGGCTAATGGAGCTCTGCATCTCTGTCCATCTGAACTCATCCTCTACTTCCATCCTTCCTTCTCGCTGTGCCGTCTCCCTGGTCCT
The DNA here is from genome assembly GCF_018492685.1 of Alosa sapidissima. Classification (NCBI taxonomy): domain Eukaryota; kingdom Metazoa; phylum Chordata; class Actinopteri; order Clupeiformes; family Clupeidae; genus Alosa; species Alosa sapidissima. The sequence continues at coordinate 35,679,561 of NC_055958.1, read as the reverse complement.
CTCACCCACTCTTCCCTCTGGCCTGTGAGTGGACAGAGCGGAGGAGGATAGGTGGGGGGTGTACGTACTGTATTCGCAGCTTGCCCAGGGTGTTTCATCCACTTGCACCTGGACTCTGTCCAGTGGTTAATTTTACAGTGTCTGTATTTCTCCTTGACCTGATTGGGTGTTAGGACTCTAATTCACTGACAGTGGGCCAGATGGCTGTAGGTGAAAATACAGGCGACAAGCAGACATAAATATGGTGTCTAATAGACCTATACCAAAATAAAGACACATGCCCACACTCCTTGGCAATGTGAAGCTCACTGAAACCCAGTACACTTTTAACAGCTGCATGTGCACCACTCACATGTGCATACAGCAACGGTCTGCTGATTAAATCTGAGCTCTTCTCATCATCTTCACTGTGCTTCACAGTCCTTTCAGAGATCGTAATCAAACAAATCAAACATCAAGTTTCATAAATATGGACGGAATACTCAGAGGGCTCTATTTTGGCGATCAGAAACGGATGGTCAGAGGCGGTATGGAACAGGACAAACTAAACTACTCATCTCATACTGATTACCTAGTGAAACAGCTAAGGCAAAACATTGGTCTCCTTTACAGACACAAAACAAGTCTCCCCATGCCATGCAGAAAAAGGATTGTTGAAGCTGTCTTTTTGCCATTGCTGGATTATGGAGATGTTATTTATAAGAATGCTACCCTTACTTCTCTCAAAGCACTTGATACTGTCTATCATTCGGCTATCAGATTTGTAACTGGCTCTAGCTACAGTATAACACTCATCACTGTACCCTGTATAATACAATTGGTTGGCCTTCTTTATCAGAAAGACGTTCCAGACACTGGCTGCTGTACATATACAAAGCCATCATGAGTAAACTCCCACCCTACATCTCTTCACTGCTACTCTGGCAGTCACATGTCCACCATACCCGCTCTTCTAACCATCTCCAGCTCAGAGTTCCCAACGTTCACTCTGAACTTGGTAAGACAGCCTTTAGCTTTGATGCCCCAAGAACCTGGAACTCAGCCCAACAGTCCCTTGGTCTGAGCTCGCTCATCTCTTATGGCCAGTTTAAAGCTTTAATTTCAAATCTCCCCAGCCCAGTCTGTAATTGTTTTACTTGACCTCTTAAAGGAGAATTCCGGTGTGATATTGACCTAAAGTGTGTTGAAACATGATACCGAGTGTGAACGTATGTCTCATAGCCTATCTCGGCTTGTCCCCTGCACTCCAAAATCTGGCGCTAGTTAGCCGATGCTACCAACAGCTTTTTCAATGGTGGTGCTTCGGCATCGGGCTAGCCATGCAAATAAATCACTGTTTTACACCATTTACGAGGCTCAATGTATCTCCACACTTCATTGGTAGACTTCCGAGGGCCCTGACATTTAAAACGAGACATTGAGAACTTTGAAAAAGCACTGGTAGTTTACTTACAAGACGATTTATACAGACAGTATCTTCACGAAGTTTAGCGTTTGCAGCCATCTTGAATTTAGTCACAATAAGTTGTGCAACGAGTAAGAATGAACAGGTATGATTAGGGATCAGATTCCAAAAATAATTCCGTGGAAATGCATGGATTCCAGTTTCTTCCAGTAGCAGCAACTGGAATCCATGCATTTCCACGGAATTATTTTTGGAATCTGATCCCGCTCTCATATCTTCTTTCTGACATTTTCTAAAGGTGCCTAACAGAACTGTAGCCTAGGCCTAATGACACATATTTTTAAAACCTAATTTGACCGTGAACTCTGCATGTTTACCCAATCAGCGCCTTGCTACTTTAAATATTCATTTTGGGCTAATGAAGTTTAAGTTTTATTCTCTTATGTAAATTTGAATGAATGATTTATTTTTTATGGCCAATGGGGGGCCCCTGTCAGGCTGGAACACGTGGGGCCCCTAGGCTGCAGCCATGTCTAGCCTATGCATTGATCCGCGCCTGCACACACACACACACACACACACACACACACACACACACACACACACACACACACACGTGGGGCCCCTAGTCTGCAGCCATGTCTAGCCTATGCATTGATCCGCGCCTGCACACACACACACACACACACACACACACACACACACACACACACGTGGGGCCCCTAGGCTGCAGCCATATCTAGCCTATGCATTGCTCCACGCCTGCACACACACACACACACACACACACACACACACACACACACACACACACACACGTGAGGCCCCTAGGCTGCAGCCATATCTAGCCTATGCATTGCTCCGCGCCTGTGCATAGTACACCTTTAAAGCAATCTAATGCAGTTATATTACACTTATGACTTATGACCCCCCCACTTTGTAGTTCCACGCGCCTGTCGAGCTTAGTTGCTAGCCTAGGCCTAATGACACATATTTTTAAAACCTAATTTGACCGTGAACTCTGCATCTTTACCCAATCAGCGCCTTGCTACTTTAAATATTCATTTTGGGCTAATGAAGTTTAAGTTTTATTCTCTTATGTAAATTTGAATGAATGATTTATTTTTTATGGCCAATGGGGGGCCCCTGTCAGGCTGGAACACGTGAGGCCCCTAGGCTGCAGCCATATCTAGCCTATGCATTGCCGCGCCTGTGCATAGTATAGCTTTAAAGCAATCTAATGCAGTTATATTACACTTATGACTTATGACCCCCCGACTTTGTAGTTCCACGCGCCTGTCAA
>NC_055958.1:35666853-35671853 GCF_018492685.1 Alosa sapidissima | reverse complement strand
CTGTTTACCAATGAGTGAGCGTATTGAGAGAGAGAGAGAATGTGTGTGTGTGTGTGTGTGTGTGTGTGTGTGTGTGTGTGTGTGTGTGCGTGTGCGTTTGTGTGTGTGTGTGTGTGTGTGTGTGAGTGTGTGTGTGTGTGTGTGTGTGTAAGTGTGAGTGTGAGTGTGTTTGTATAACATTGGTTGGTTTTAGATGTAAGCTATGTTTTTGAAGTGGTAATTGTTTTGCTGGTGGACTAGGTGAGCCTTGGTTCAGTTCTCTTAGATTTGATGTGTAGCACTGTTGCTATCTACGTGGAGGCGGGCTGCTGCAATCAGAGCTGATGCCCTTGAGATGTTAGGCTGTTACCAGCTAAACTGATACAAAGCAAGGGAGGAGGGCATACTCAGGGTTACTGTACTGTATGTGCAGTGCACACACACACGCACACACACACACACACACACACACACACACACACACAAACGCACACGCACACACACACACACACACACACACACAAACACACACTTTAAGACAAATGGTTCCAGAATAGCAGTGTGTACCAGGCACTTGCTGATGTGTGAGTGTTAGTTTTTTTGCTTTCATTTCCACAAAGGAAGAACTCTGCTGCTCCAGCTCCATGTAAGTCATTACTTTTCTCTGACCCAGAAGAGTGTAGTTCTAAAACTCTATATCCTCTATTTTAATGGGTTTTCATAAATCATTTTTTGTTTTGTTTACCAGATAATATTGGTGGAACTGCAATTGAGTTATTGTTATTTGATCTACCTTTATTCAATCAAAACCACACAGCTGCAATTTTATTAATATTACCTCAAATACACAATTAAATCACATGACTTATTAATATTCTTAAAAATGGAGCTATTGCGTTTGGAACCAAACTCTTCTCTACTTGGTATTTCACGATACAAAATGGTATGACTGAACTAATACTGAGAATTGTATGCACTTTTTTGTCTGTGAAACAGACCCATTGCTAAATGTCAACAGACTTTGTGTGGCTACTGTCGACTGCTCTGTTTCTTAAAATTCTTTAAAATCAAAGGTTTGAAAGTTTTTGAAAAATTTGCTGACAATTCTGTTGACAAATGGATACAATAAATAACCTGGATTGGGGTAAACTTCGGTAAGGTGTTTGTTGCAGGCTAGGGTCAGAGTGAGGTGAAGGTATACTGTAGTTACACAATAGAGACTAGTTAACAGGTATGTTATAGACATTTGTTATTTAATGACAATTCTTGTGGTTTACAAAAAAAATGTCAGCTAATTGTTATCGCATCCTTTTTGAATAGTTATTATTTTTTGCTTACATTACATTGTGTACATTATTTGCTCTAAGTGTTTTCATCTTTTATAATCTCCTGTGTTTGACATCAGCTGGTCATGCAGCCTGATTTGTCGAATTTGACGCTCCATCTGGAGAACTCGCTGACGCGGACGCTGACCGACTACCTTAACAGCTGGACCTGGAATGCCACGGAGGCGGACCGAAAGCTGGACGCGCGCCTGACCGAGGAGAACTTCCGCAACGTCATCTGGTATCTGATGGTGATGATCGGCATGTTCGCCTTCATCGTAGTGTCCATCTTGGTGAGCACGGTCAAGTCCAAGCGGCGCGAGCACTCCGACGACCCCTACCACAAGTACATCGAGGGGGACTGGAACGCCGACCCCAACCTGGTCATCACCAACCCCAGCCCCAAGGACTTCAGTGGACCGGCCTCACCCTGAGAGCCCCTGCCTCTGCTGCGTCCGCCTCTCTCGACCTTACCACCACTATCAGCCCAGGGGCACATTTCCTGAGAGCACCTACTGTGTGTCACTGTTGAAGATGAAAATACCCTTTACAAGATTGCTATTAATGTGATGATTGCATGTATACAAGTGCATACATGACCTCTAAGCATTATAACCTAATGTCCAATACAAGTGAAGCGTTTAAATGATTAACACTATATGAGATAATGTGTTAATTTTTAACGTTGTCCGATTGACCACAGTGGTTATGCAACTCTGCTTTAAAGAAACTCAGTGCTTGAATTCAGTCTGATATCATCTGCCATATCTACTGATGGCTAGAGTAGGAACGGTGGTGAGATTTGAGTGCTGTATGCTCACTAATGAAGTCTTGCCCAGTATTTTCTTTCTAAGAGTATATCAGAATAGATGCTGTTAAGATGTTTTTTTAACAGCAAACTATAGTCATAAACTCTGTGTTTAAGCTGCTGAATGAGACATGAGCCATGAAAAAGAGTAAAAATGTAGCAGGGCTTTTAATCCTCAAACTTGGCGCTATCTGACTCTGGCCACAAGATATCACTTCTGATTGCCTTCTTTATAACGTATAAAGCCCACATGATTTGTAAATCCCACAAGCATAATTGAACATGAATTCATGAATAATGGACAGAAAGACTGGCTGGGCCACTTCAGAGAGACTACACCCAGGGATGACCGGAGCACTCAGAGAACTTTTAAACTTTTTTTATTCAGGTGCACAAACAACTGACGTTTCGACGCACTGCGTCTTTCTCAGAGTCAAATCATACTGGTAACATTGCAGAGATAATAAAGTCCATTCTCCCCTCCCTCTCCCAAGACATTGGTTAGTAGTGAGGGGTGGGTATTAACAGCAATTAACCAGTACAAGCACTCGTAGAGATGAATAATGGATTTGAAACATGAAAGGATTTAAGAAACAAAATGTGGTCCATGTTATGTAAATTCTCAAACCTACCTATCACATAAAAAAAAAAAAAAACTGTAATAAGATCATGTTCGCTGCTTTATTCATGATGTTGCTGATATGGAGGAAATGAGAGCAGACATGTGTGTGTGTGTGTGTGTTTGTGTGTGTGTGGGGGGGGGGGGGGGTTGAGAAGGCCTTTTAACAATCTACTTCTAGCACAATTAGCTGTGAACATTTGATAACAATTAATGAAATAATAATTTATGACATTTTCACTTTGATACAACAGGCTTTCTAATGAAAAGACCTACACACACTAATCTAGGCAATAGATTTCGAGAAAATAACCAATAAGCCAATCAGTGGAATGTGTACACTTCATCACACCAAGTCTGCCTGTGGTTGGCAGCCGATGAGAGAAAGGTGGATTTCATTGAGACAGCGTACCACAGGGCATACCCTGGGTGAAAACACGTGGGCATTCCGATGACTGGCAGCAAGCCAGCAGTGGACAGGTAGTTCTCCCAACTACAGCTCTGCCTCAATACTTAAGACACCAGGTCACTATGATAATACTGTATGTGTGCATAGGAAAATAATATAATAATATTATTTAATAAATTACATAGGTAATTATTATATTCACAAAATACATTACATACTTATATTTTGTTTATTTTTGGGGTATAGTTTTTTTGCTTTTTGTGGCCTGGCTTATTACAGTCTCAACAGAACACATAGACACATGTACACACTCACAATAGTTATTGTATAATGTTGTTCCATGTGCCCCTTTTTATATTTTAGCACCTGCCCCTCCAAAGGTCTCAGCACAGCCTTTAATGACTGCTTGTTCTCCCAACATCCTCCAGGATGCAGTCTTTCACCACAGCAGGGGCATCTCTCTCTCTCTCTCTCTCTCTCTCTCTCTCTCTCTCTCTCTCTCTCTCTCTCTCTCTCTCTCTCTATTTCTTTATCTCTTAATCTGTCTCTCTACAATTCTCTTCACACACATTCTATTTCTATTTCCTACCTGCCATTTCTCTTATCTTGTTTGCGCTTCCTCATTCTCACACTTATTTGTGTCTCCCGCTCTCTCTTTCCCGTCACCTCACCTCTCTAGCCACCCCCCCCCCCCTCCTTGTCATTTTTTTCATGTGACTGCAGTATGTCTGTCTCCCCCTCCCTGTCTATTTCTCCATCTGACTGCAACGTGTCTGTCTTCCTCTCTCTCCTCCCCCTCTCTTTCTCCATCTCTCTCTGTTTTCCATCTCCCCGGCCCTGGCTCTTTTCCCACCTGTCTCTATTTGTCTCTCTGTGTGCCTCTTTCCATCTTTGTCTCTGCCCCTTCCCATCTCAGTTTCTGTCTCTCCATCTCATTTAGTCTTTCTCTCTCTCCTTTCCTCCCTCTCAAATAGGGTTGGGTATCGTTTGGGTTTTATCTGATACCGGTGCTAAATCGATACTTTTAAAAATGGTGCCGGTGCCAAATCGGTGCCTGAACCGGTACTTTTTTTTTTAGAATAAAATGGTCTAAAGCATGAATTGGTTTTTAATTGATAAGACAAATTCGAACGTGAAATTGAACTGTTATATTCTGTTTACTATCAATATATCATTGCTTCTACGCATAATACATTTAAATGTTAAAACAGCTTGCCATGGATGCACACACAATGGTAAGCTCTGCTTTCAAGTTTATCCAGTGTAGGCGACGTGCCATAAGGTATGTTAAAACTGCTTGGCATGGAACTGTCAGGTCATGGACAACGGCATTTGCAAGAAACCTATCTAACGTCGAGTGTTTAGATTCCCAGCGCTAGTAGGCCTTTTAACAGCAACTATGTGCTAACAGGCTACGTCTAGTCAGAGCAGTTAGCGCTAACGTACGGAGATATCACATAGCCTCTTTGACAGCTCAGGGATATCAATGCAGAGGTATGTAACCTACATACAAGTATTTATGTTTTTTGCAAGCTAACTTTTAGCATGATCTTAATATTCATTTTGATGCTATATGAGCCTCATGCACACGAAAGATTAATGTCGTCATGTCATTATGTTTTTCGTAACACAGCGTGAAATAAAGTTTTCACTTCCAACTTTGCTGATAACATTTCAAATAAATGCCAGTTAAAGCATTATCAAGGTTATTGTATAAAGTATACTGTTGATGTTGTTTCACAGCCTTTTGCTTGTGTGTAGTTAGGCCTACTGCTAGATTTTGACGGGAGCTTGTGATATTGCTTTAAAGTAAGCTACTTGTCATGGGCTCACGCAAGCTGTCAAATACTGTCCACTAGC
>NC_055958.1:35651853-35661853 GCF_018492685.1 Alosa sapidissima | reverse complement strand
TTTCATAATTTGTCCACACAGGTTTACACACAGATGGATACCCCTACAGTATATCTTTGTTCTTTTTTACACCCAATCATGTTGCCAGTTTCCCTAATTAGTTGTGAAACATTCCTCCTTTTGTTTTCTTTATCATTACAACTTTTCCAGCATTTTGTTACCCCCGTCCCAACTTTTTTTTTAAACGTGTTGCTAGTATCAAATTCAAAATGAACATATATTTTCCATGAAATGGAAATTTGTCAAATGTGAAATTTGTCATTTTCATTATTTGATATGTTGTCTATGTCGTTTTGGCAACTAAATATGACTTTACGAAATGTGCAGATTTTATTTGCATTGTACAGAACGCCCCAACTTTTTCTGATTTGGGGTTGTAGAAACGAAAGCTTGGTTTATCCAGGTGGACAAACTACAGTTCTCCCCATGACCACATGGGAGTGGTAGAGGTCCAGTCTAGGACCTCCTGACAACAGTCAGTCACATCATATGAGAAAACCATGCTCTCTTCCTTATATCACACACATTTACTGGTATATATATATATTTACATTGCTATATCAGTATTATATCAGCTGTGATATTTTCTCTCTCTCTCTCCCCCTCTATCTCTCACACACGCACACACACACACACACACACACACAGACACACACACATAGTGATGACAAGATCCTTTCCCGAGAGGCTTATCTGACACCTCAGTGACTGAGACGCTGGACAGGCCTTCCCGGGCAACGGAACACTCTCCCGCAGAATGTCAGTGCCAACGACGTCCATTCGTCTGTCTGCTGAGGTTCTCGACTGGAAAAGAATGCTGTCGTCTCCCCAGGAGACCCAGTGAGATGGTGCCAGTGTATCGAGTGTGTGTGTGTGTGTGAGAGAGAGTGTGAGCGTGAGAGTGTGTGAGTGCATGTGAGAGCCTTAGCACCCTGTTTGCCATCTGATATGGTGCCTGCCTGGTTGACGACACCCACGTTAGTGCCAAGGAGGAAATGGTTGTGAAAGAAACAGGAGCCCCGGGCTACATGTGACTTGGCATTCATTTTATCAAATAGTGACTCTGTCATGCATGAGCCACACAGTAGCTTTCTTCTCCCTTGAAATTGACACTCATGAGTTTATTGCATGCACTAGTCCTTAATCTACCGTTACAGACTGGGACACCAAAACCTGCTGTAGAGTAAGAATGGCCAAGTAATATAAGTACTCTCATCTAGAGCAACACAGGAAAAAAATACTGGATTTCTCTGACCTGACCTGGGATCAAATCACACAGCAAACTGCTGTACTTCATAGTTCTATCCACTAGGTGTCACTCTTGATCCTAGCAAACCTCTATTGTGTCCAAGGCACACACCAGAGACATGTCGGCCCCAGCCTGATCCAAGTTCTGTTATCCCCTTTGGTTTCTCTGTGGTGTTCAACTGTCCAGCAGAAGGAGGAGGAGGAAGAGGAGGAGGAGGAGGAGGAAGAGGAGGAGGAGGAGGAGGAAGAGGAGGAGACGGGAGAAGAGGGGCCTTCTAGCCACTTCTGACAGTATCATCTTCTCCTGTCATGATGGGCACGGTCCAGTAACCCCACCTGTGCTCCTTAGTGCCCTCTACGGAAGGAAGCGTGAGCTGAGGAGAGGGGGGGGTTTAGGGTGGAGTGGGGGGGGGGGGGGGGGGGGGGGGTTAGGGTGGAGTGGGGGTGGGGGGTGGGGGTTAGGGTGGAGTGGGGGTGGGGGTGGGGGTGGGGGGTGGGGGTTAGGGTGGAGTGGGGGTGGGGGTGGGGGTGGGGGTTAGGGTGGAGTGGGGGCTGATAGTTTTTTGGGTTGGTCTTCGTACACTGTAATAGTTTTCTGGAAGACTTGAGCAACTCTTGGCTGCCTTGCTAGAAAGAGTTGGACAATGAATGCATGCACAAATACTCTCTCTGTCTCATACTCAGCACACACACACACACACACACACGCACGCACGCACGCACGCACGCACGCACGCACGCACGCACGCACGCACGCACGCACGCACGCACACACACACACACACACACACCGTCCTCTGTGGCACTGTCTCTCTCTCCAATTTCATCACTGCCCCGTGGTTTGCAGCTTAGCAGCTCTGTTTTACATTACATTTATACTGATTCCTTTAGCTGACGCTTACCCAGTGCCATACAAGTGAGGAGCAACATTCACACAACCGTGCAATAGGATACCTTAATGTATAACAACATAAGTACCGCATATCTAACAGAGTGTAAAAGTCCGGCTTCAGATAGTAAAAGTCCTGCCACATATTTGCTCCAAGCATTCACTTAACCAGCTGATTCTAACTGGCACAATTCCAGGTAAATGAGCTAATTAGTGAAACCACCTGTGTTACAGTAAGTGCACAACTAGAACAAATACGTTGTAGGACCTTTACTTTCTGAAGCCGGATTTTTTACACCTCTACATTTGGATATGTATACCACTGTAGATAGAGGTAAGCCAAGTCTGGCATCAGAAAGTAAAAGTCCTACCATGTATTGTTTCTACCTGTGCATTAACACATTGATGATTGATTGATTGGTGATTTCACTAATTAGCTGATCTACCTGGCTGAAGAGTTGTATTTATTAGATTCAGCTGATTTAATGAATGGTTGGAGCAAATATGTGGCAGGACTTTTACTTTCTGAAGCCGGACTTTTCCACTCTGTCTATGTATAATAAGATCTGCTTCCCATAGTTTACCACTGGTCCTCTGATCTGTGTGGACTGTTATACTGCGTGACTGTAGATGGACCTCCGCCATCTGACAGACAGACAGGACTGGACAGCAGGGTCAGTAGCGCTGCGTGCTGCGTGATGCACTATGTAATGAAACACCACCCACTCGCTCGCTCTCTCACTCACAGTTGGCCTTGGCGGGTCCATGCTAACAATGGCGCAGCGCAGTGGATCAACGGGATCGTATTTCCCCTCAGCAGCACCTTCACAGATAGTGTGTCACGGCCTGTCGCGGCGCGGTGCCGCTGCAGTGACATCACACATAAGCTTTCTTGTTAAAGAAGAAGTTGTTCACATAGATCTCTGCCGGTACCTAAAAAAAAAAGATTGGTGCTACCTAGCTCAAACTGCTGCAGCTAACAGCTGCAAGAGCATCTAGGCAGCTACAGTGCTACACTCTGGGGGAATAAAAAAAAAAAAAATCTTTTAAGGCCACATTAATATGCTGATGTTTCTTGCAATGTGCTTCAAGTAGGTTAGCTGAAATTGCCATACTATACAGAAAGGGGCGATGTTGAATGCACAGTGAAATTATATTCATTCACAATAAAATATCAATACCAGTACACACAGAACGGTAATAGCTGCCTATTAAGCAATATACAGTAGGAAAATGAGAAATGAATGGCCTCATTATCAGTGGCATTTCCATTCATAATAAACAGATGTGCAGCTGTCTGGTTGTGAGTTTACTGCCTGGGGAGCTGGCCAAAAAGGTCAAAGGTCACCTGTCGGTGTCAAGGGTCAAGCCCTTTAAAGCATCTCTCCTTTTGCAGCAACTCCTCTCCCACATCCCAATTAAGGAGCTAATTGGCCTGTGGTCCCTATGGAGATGGTTAAATGCAATGCTATTTACAGTGTCTGCTCATCCCCGGAGTGTGTGTGTATGTGTGTGTGTGTGTGTGTGTGTGTGTGTGTGTGTGTGTGTGTGTGTGTGTGTGTGTGTATGTGTGTGTGTGTGTGTGTGTGTGTGTGTGTGTGTGTGTGTGTGTGTGTGCATATGTGTGTCAGAATTATTGTTGAAGATATAAAAGTAGGAGAGAGAGAGAGAGAAAGAGAGTATGTGTGTGTGTGTGTGTGTGTGTGTGTGTGTGTGTGTGTGGGTGGGTGGGTGTGTGTGTGGGTGGGGTGGGGGTGTTGAGAACAGATCAGGTAGAACACATTGTATGATATTCCCATTTATAACTCTGAAATGTAATACTTTGGTGGTGGGACTGTATAATATGCTTAATGATGAGTGTTTCTCTGGGCACTCATGCCAACTGTAGAGATCTATGACCAGCTGCCTGCGCCCCTTCACCCCCCACTGCGAACCAAATGCCTGCATTCAGTCTCCAGTTACCCCGAGTGTACAATAGTCCTCCCACCCCACCCAAACCCATTGCCGCTTCACACACACACACACACACACACACACACACACACACACAGTTATTCTTATCTTGTCTGCACCAAGACTGAAGCCCATTGGCAGAGCTTTGTCAAAGAAGAAAAAAAACAGCAGCCACTGACAACACAGTATATTTAGATGCCACTAACCATCCCCAGTGTGTTTCTAATGGCTGTCAGCACTATGGCTGATGGTTGGGATGCTCATGGCCGTACAAGCATCCAATTGTGGCATATACTTGCATATTTACCTCAAGACATCCTATCAGCTACATGCCCACTTATGTAAAAAAAATATGTAAAATTGTTCAAATAAAGTACTCCTAGAACTATTTAAATAAACTACTACTACCAAAATACAGTAATCTTTCTCTTTAAATGTCTCACACTTGAAAGTCATTTGGTAACTTAATCAGACAGCAAGTCATTCATATTACAGTATGCTAGCGTAAGCTCGTTCAGCTGAATCCACTCCGCCGGCCTTCCAGTTTGTCCATCTCTTCAGCAGCCCTCTGAGCTATTTTTAGCCCCAAAACAACTGGGCTCCTAAAAAAGGGCCAACGCTGATGGTGGAGCAGGGGGAGGGAGGGGGTGCTACTATGTAAGGTATCCAGCCCCTCTGCCACCTCTTCCCTGTCCCATCGCCTGGATCCTCGACGCGTCTTTCTCTTTGTCTTCGGTGGGGAGAGGGACACAGAGGACAGAGTGAGCAGAAACAGGGGCAGCAGGTCCCAAAGCAAGGCCAGAGACACGGTCAGACGAGGCAGGACAGCAACGCCACCCCGAGCGGCAGGGATCAGCCTTATCTTTGACTGGACTTGACTTCAATCTACTGAGGAAGAGAATCTGTGTTGAGTCTTCAGACACGCTCTGAAGCGTGTGCTTGGTGTCCCTAGTAGGCTAAGGTGTAAGGTGTCTTTTTGCTTCATTTATTTATTTATTTTGGCGAGCCAGCTGGATAGCTGAAGCGGAAGCCCAAGAAGATGAGGACCCACTGGCTGCTCCTCTTTTCCTGCCTGTGTCTGGCGCCTCTCCACTCCCTGGCCGAGGAAGGCCTCCATTTCCCGAGCTACGATGGCAAGGACCGCGTCCTGGATATCGACGACAAGAACTTCAAGAAGGCCCTGAAGAAGTATGATATGCTATGCCTGCTCTACCACGCTCCACCACCCACCGCCAAGGATCAGCAGAAACAGTTCCAGATGACCGAGCTCGTCCTGGAGGTATGGTAGGAGAAGGGAGGAGGTGGAGGAGGTGGAGGAGGTGGTGGGCTAAGAGGACTTAGTTAACATGGAAAGTCAGAGAGACAGAAATGATTTGACATGCGTGGGACAAGTATATGAATGTAACTAACAGAGCAATCATGTATTTTTTCGCTTGTGGATAACATAGAACTAATATGGTAGAAGGCCTTATTTGGGTGTATTGTCGAGAGGGAACTGCAGAAATAGCAATCTTGGTGCCAGAATGAGAATAAGGGAATATGGCATGTTAGTGTTGAGAATCAAATGTGTTTGCACAGAGTTAAGAGAAAGAGAGAGAGAGAGACAAATAACAGTCGCAAGTGAAGGAAAGGTCACTATAAACATACCAACTCAAGCCACTGCTGGAAAATAGAAACAATGCAATGACAGTGAACAGGAGAGAATCTAGTCTAGGAATAGACGCTAGTGTCATTTGTGAGTGAAAAATGGCTTCCATTAGTAGGAGTGTTCACTCGGCTGCTACATTGTTATCATTGCCTGATCTCCTGGTCTTTAAACATCCACAGAAAGTCTGGTATATTGAGCCCAATCCAATTATTGAGCTTGGTCACAGCGTGTTTTGTAGATTTTGTTGAACATTCAAATCTGCACACACGCCTTAGAACTTCAACAATGGTCATGACTAGCAATGCTAATATGTCACTGATTAATAATGTGCAATTGGTTTTGATGCACGACACTGGGCCCACTGGTGTTACAGTAATAGTGTTCTTGGGTCACAGATGACTTTGAGTGTGTGTGTGTGTGTGTGTGTGGGTATGTGTCCAAGAACATATGTGTGCTCCTGCCAAGGTCATCATTGGTTTGTCTCTCTCCTCTGCTGTCATCTCCTTCAATTTATTCTAATTCACATTTGTTTCCTATAGTAGGCCCTGCCAATCACAACTTACAGTGCCTTCCTGGCTGAAACCGGACACCTCCCCACCCCCCATCCCCACCCCACACACAACCTCCTGCTCACTCATACTGTACATAGATTTCAAGGGCACCATGGCATTAACCAACAAGCCACACAAATTACTTTATAATCTGTGCTTAGCAGTGGCACTGCTTGCCATTTTTATCATCGGTTTCAGGATGCACCAGACCAATTCCTTGAGGAAGATTTTTCCTCCGATGCCAGTACTGTGTATTGTCTCTGCCTGTCCCACCCGTGAGAGGAAAAGCAGCCCAGCTGTCTTGCCTAAAAGAGTTATTGGCCTTGAATTTCTTGTGCTCTCACGTTTCACTTGGCTGGGCTTGAAATAAGTCTCCACGCACAAGTTTCACATGCTTAAGTAATTATATGAGTGGTGTCTAATTAGGTGTGACACAAAACTGTAAAGAAATCCTCTACAGTAAACTCAGTCAACAATTTCAACTTACACACTTACACCCAATTTCATGAACTTATATCAGTACTACAGACGATTGGTTCCAACTTACACACTTACACAAAATTTGAGGACCTTATATCAATACTTAGACGATTGGTTGATTACATCTTTGAGTCCATACAAACAAAGTACAATTATTTTCTTCCTTGCTATCCCCTATACAAAGAAGCAGTGGCATACTAATAGTGGCTAAAATGCTCATTGCTTTCACCTTGACAGAAGTATGTCACTGTGTTCTCCTTCCCAACATGAATTAGCCTTTGCGATCTGTAATGGTGTTTAAAATGTCAAAGTACTCACAGTAAGTTGCTGAGCTTAGGGCAACAGAGGCCTAGACTTAAACCACTAACATCATTCAGGTGACAAATCCATCTCTGCTGTCCATTCTACCTCTGTGAGAGTGCCAGAGTGGGTGCCAATTACAGCCGAGGACACCATACCAGACCATTCTATTCTTAATTTATGTTCCAATCAGGCGCTGTCCAGGGAGACCTGATAGCAGTATTCTTAGAACACTCTACTGTTCTTTTGGCTTCTTTTGTCAGCCGGCTTCACATCGCAGTGACTTCAGAGAGCTCTCGGGTAGTATTTGTAGAGAGCAATCACCTCAGAAATGATTATAGAGCAGTGATTGTATCCACCCATGCATGCATGTATTACTCACTGGGGGGTGATCGAGTTAGCATTGCCATTATAAGCCCAATTTGTCACCTTATTTTTGCCTTGTTCTCTCACACAGGGCTTCTTATCATTATACAGTACACAGACTATGCCTTGTTACATGATTTGTCAGTTTCATCAATGACATATAACGGCTTGAAAATCACAGATTTGCCCGTAATTTGAATACCATGCATGTTCTTTCGCATGGTGATAACTGTTGCACCTCTGAGGCACTTTTAAATCTCTATCACAAGCGAAATTTTACGTAACTGTTTTAAACTGTTTTAAACAGTGATTAGGGGACTGATCTAGTATTTGGGTTAAATAGATGATTACGAGCTGCTGATGTTTAAGCAACCTTTGCCAGGACACTCATGAGAGGACATGCAGACTGCTGTGCGCAATGCCTGCTAACGGCTCAATATCCATCTTCTGAATAATGTTTGCAAGTATTATAATAAACATTGTGGGAAAGGCATATTTTTTGGTTCTTTGAGGTTGTCCCCTGATACAGATTGTGGGCATATGGAATCTACCTATTTCTTAAAATCCACTAACATACTTTACCCACCAAGCTGCATTTCAATATGACATATCTATCACAAATCAGTAATCAATATGACATATCTATCACAAATCAGTAATCAATATGACATATCTATCACAAATCCACAGTCTGCCATTGTCATTGCCGTTGCTGTTTATGCAGAATACAGTACAGCATTGAAAAAAAGATGTCAGTGCTTTAGGATTAAGGGCATCAATTTGATGCCAGCACCTGATGCCTCCTGGTCTGTTCTGTTTTGTTGAGCAGCTGGCAGCCCAAGTCCTGGAGGTGAAGAACATCGGCTTTGGCATGGTCGATTCCCACAAAGACGCCAAGGTTGCTAAGAAACTCGGTGAGCCAGCCTCTGTCATGAAATAGCTGTGTCACAGTCCTTTGTTACAAGGATACAAGGATACAAGGAAGTTTATTGTCACATGCATATAGTTACTGGAAGTAAGAAATGCAGTGAAATTATGTCTGGTGTCTTTGTTGATGTCCAAGATAAAAAAAAGCACTATCTCCGAGTTTTATAAAGGACAATTATTATGTGCTGTCTGCTGAAATTGATGCCCCCCCCCCATCACACACACACACGAACGAACGCACGCACACACACACACACACACACACACACACACACACACACACACACAACACACACACACACACACACACACACACACACACACACACAAAACATTTGTAATTTGTGTTCCGTTGATTTCCATTCCAATGTGGTTCTGATCGATTCTGTTCCATTTTGTTCTGTTCTGCATTCTATTTCCTTCCATTCTCCTCTCCCGGGTTCCTTTCTGTTCATCTCTCTGGCTTGCTCTCTCCCCTTCGCTCTCAGGCCTGGATGAAGAGGGCAGTGTTTACATCTTCAAAGACGACCGTGTGATCGAGTTTGATGGGATGCTCTCTGCAAATGTCCTTGTGGAGTTCCTTTTAGACGTAAGTTGCATGGGTTAAGCTACCCTGCTCTATCCACCCCTCTCAGTAAACTATCTGCTTTCCTATTTAAAAAGATTCAAAAAGGGCAGTCATCAAGCTAAAGAGAAGATCAATGTCAAATTTATAGATATTGCTGTTTCTTTTCTTTCTCTATCTCTTTCTCTCATTTGCTCTCACAGTTAATGGAGGATCCAGTGGAAGTACTTGATAATGCGCTTGAATTAAGAGCATTTGATCGCATGGATGACGAAATCCGGGTTGTTGGTTACTTCAAAAACCAAGACTCTGAACGTGAGTCTCATTTAGCGAGAATGCAGGTGTCTCCTAATGTGAGTGTGTACAGTATGTATGCAGACAAGGAATGGCATGTACGGCACTGTGTTCTATGGCAGGGTGTGTGTGTGTGTGTGTGTGTGTGTGTGTGTGTGTGTGTATGTGTGTGTGTTTGAGTGTGTGTGCAAACACATTTACATGCTTCTATATGACACAGTGGCGTGTCAATTGAAACCACTTTCTCGCCATGGACTTATCAAGGCAATTAAATCATGCCATGCACCTCAGCTGTGAAAACACTGGTCTATCTTCCACTCATGCTGTTGCACATAAACCCATGAAGTCAATATCAGAGCAGTGTTTAGTCTAAGTGACGCCCCCATGCCCCACTACCCCTGCACAGCAACATAGTCTGGATGTGCGTATTTAGGAAAGAATTCAGTTTATGTGAACGAAGAAAAATATTAGTAACTTATCACACAGATCATCCACAATATTTAGTCGGTGTACCTCAACATGCTAAAAATATCTATGATTGTACACCAAAAACATCCCTAGCATTGACGACTGTACCAAGTCATTTCTGGCATGTGAATTGATTACAGAACTCTAGACCTTGCCAGTTCTACACATTCTATTTCCATGTAGTGTCACGTCTGAGAATGAGCTGCGATTGGTTCAGAGATCTGCAGTACAGAGGGTCAAAGGTTGCCTATTTCTGTTCCCCCTCTCCCCGTCTCCAAGTAAAGCTGGCATTCCTCCCCCGGCGTATGCTG
>NC_055958.1:35634353-35646853 GCF_018492685.1 Alosa sapidissima | reverse complement strand
GTGGTATCGTGTTTTCATGTGCCATTAGTAAACGACTTTGGGGCCTACTGGTTAAGGCTCCGGGCTTGTAACCGAAGGGTTGCCGGTTCGATCCCCGACCAGTGGGAACGGCTGAAGTGCCCTTGAGCAAGGCCCCTAACCCCTCACTGCTCCCCGAGCGCCGCAGTAGCAAGGCAGCTCACTGCTCCGGGTTAGTGTGTGCTTCACCTCACTGTGTGCTCTGTGTGTTCACTAATTCACAGATGGGATAAATGCAGAAGCCAAATTCCTTATATACGCAAGTATACTTGTCCGAGAAACCTGATTTACATTTACATGATTTACATTAGTGTTGATATGACGGAGATCCAGAGAGAGGGGGGCCACGCACCCTTTAGTGTCCATTCAGCAGCACAGGCGTTGGGCTACAACTGGCACAACTACAAGTCCCTGTTGGACTTCCGTGGGGATTCACTAGTATTACAGAGAACTTACAGTGCCCTGTAGAAAACAAACAATACACACCAATTCTTCTCCCTCGCTTCTCCCCACCTATCTCGCTCTGTCTCCATCTCTCTCTCCCCTATACACACACACACACACACACACTCTCACACACACGCACACACACACAGACTGCGGGTGAGAGGGATGTAGAGATGGATAGATGGTGTCTCATATGATGGATGTCTTGGCACTTAGGCGCTAATTGAGCAGACAGACCCAAAAGTGCTCCATCAGTTCAACACAAATCATTCTGTCAGTAGCCCGACTCTCTGTCTCTCTGTCACATGGAAACGTGTGTGTGTGTGTGTGTGGTTATGTGTGTGTGTGTGTGGTTATGTGTGTGCACTTACAGGTGACAATTCACAAACACACAAATAAATACAAACATAACAGCAAAAAAGGAAATGTCTCTGGGGCATGTGGAGGGATGGTACCTTTATTAAAGGTGCAAATATGAGAGACTCTGTTATACACACACACACACACACACACACACACACACACACACACACACACACACATACACACACACACACACACATACACACACACACAGAGACACATACACACACACACACACACACACACACACACACACACACACGCACACATACACACACACACACACACATACACACACACACAGAGACACATACACACACACACACACACACACACACAGAGACACATACACACACACACACACAGAGACACATACACACACACAACCATTTAAAAACACCTGCCAGGTGGAAATGGCTGTGAAGATGAGTCAGAGTGGACTGTCGAGGAAGAAGGATGAGAGTCTTGTTCCATCCTCCAGGCCAATTCAATGTCACGTCCCCAAACTGCATGACCTAAGCCACCGCGCAAGTATCTTAGTAGGACTGCTATCCAAACCCATATTCTACAGTATAGGTTATGAAAAAAATCACTGCACAGAAATCCCCCTGCTCAATCAAAAGCATGTGCTGGTTGGTAGCAGTATTTTGCATGTCAATTGACCAATGCGCACTGCATTCAGTGAGTTTTATTTAGAGTGAACAAGTGTCTTTCACTTGAATGCTTCTTCATTTTTACTCTATCAGCAAGTCAGAAAATGGAATGACTCATAGTATGTTTATGTTTATGTATGAGGATATGTCCATGAACCCCCATGTCCATGCCCCCAGAGTGTAGCGCTGTAGCTGCCTTGCTGCTTTAGCTGTTGAAATTAGCAACTTGAGCTAGGTAAAACTGATTGTTTTCAGGGTTTTTTTTCATAGGATTTCTCCTTTTAATCACCATAATGTAAAAACAAATCACATTAAGCACTTGTTATGGTCCTGGTTATCAACTGCCTTTGTGAAGTTTGTTGCTGTGGGTTTGATTTGCATAACAAGAATGAAGAGAGTTGCTTGACCCCTCTTATGTAAATGCAGTGTGATAAATTACTGATTAGCTAAATGACCTCCTCCCTCACCTTCCATTGCAGTTGGTTGGAACCCGAAGTGAAAACCAATTTGTGTCTCAAAACTGAATACAACACACTACAATGCATTTGCAATTTTCTGCTAAATTTCGCAAACAGATAGCCTACCCAAACAGCTGTGCACCTAAAATAATTCACTGGTGACATTAAACGTAGAGCCAAACCCACTGGAGTGTTCTCCTCTCTGCACCACCAGTAAGTAATGATGTGAAATGGTGGCACATGCTGAAGTATTTATTATTTTGCTAAGGAGACCTTGATGGGAAACAACATCATTATACACAATGTTACACACAAAGTGTTTTGTATGTGGAGGATATGTGTCTACTGTATCTCAGTGTGGAGAAGAAGGCAGGAAAGAAAGGGGGAGGAGAGAGAGTGAAAGGAAAGAGGGAAGAGGAGAAGAAGGAATGTTGAGGAAAGGAGAGATGGAACAGAGGATGAGATGAGAGGAAGACAGAGAGCAACTTGAGGAGGAGAGAGCAAGGGGAAGAGAAGGGAAAGGAGAAGAGGGAGAGAAGAGGGAGAGGAGAGAGAGAAGAGAGAGAGAGAGAAGAGGGAGAGGAGAGGGAGAGAGAGTGCAGTACAGGAGAGAGGAGAAGAGGGAGAGAGAGTGCAGTACAGGAGAGAGGAGAAGAGAGAGAGAGAGTGCAGGACAGGAGAGAGGAGAAGAGAGAGAGGAGAGAGAGTGCAGTACAGGAGAGAGGAGAAGAGAGAGAGAGAGGGCAGTACAGGAGAGAGGGAGAGAGAGTGCAGGACAGGAGAGAGGAGAAGAGGGAGAGAGAGTGCAGGACAGGAGAGAGGAGAAGAGAGAGAGGGAGTGCAGTACAGGAGAGAGGAGAAGAGAGAGAGGGAGTGCAGTACAGGAGAGAGGAGAAGAGAGAGAGGGAGTGCAGTACAGGAGAGAGGAGAAGAGAGAGAGAGAGGGCAGTACAGGAGAGAGGAGAAGAGAGAGAGGGAGTGCAGTACAGGAGAGAGAAGAGGGAGAGAGAGGGCAGTACAGGAGAGAGGAGAAGAGAGAGAGAGAGGGCAGTACAGGAGAGAGGAGAAGAGAGAGAGGGAGTGCAGTACAGGAGAGAGGAGAAGAGAGAGAGAGAGTGCAGTACAGGAGAGAGGAGAAGAGAGAGAGGGAGATGAAGGGAAGGAGAGGGAGTGGAAGAGGAGAGGAGTGGAAGAGGAGAGGAGTGGAAGAGGAGAGGAGTGTGAGGACGAGTGATGGCTCTGGGGTTTCTGTCAGCTGTAAATCAGTGGGGAGGGGGTGTCATCACTTCACTAATTTCACTAGTCTCATCTTACTCTCGCATTCCTGACTATTTATATTTCTCCCTCTCTCTCTCTCTCTCCATGTGCATGTGGATGGTGAATGTGTAGTATAGGAAGTAGATGAGCTTCCTGAGCTCCAATTTGCATATAAAGTATTTCAAGATATTTGCGTCACTCTATCTTTGAAATGAAACTCTTGAACTGGTTTAGGTGTCAGTTTAGGTAAATTGCTTTCTATTAATCAATATCAATATTAACATAGAATTCAGGGAAAGACATTTTTTACATAGGCTACTCAATCTCAGAGCAGGATGGATCACAGACAGGTTGACACACAGAAGAGACAGACAGAAAAACCGACACACACACACACACACACAAGCTCATAATTGTTTGCCTCCTTTCGTGAGACAGAGGTCGCAGTGCATCTTGTACGTCCCATACATACTGTAGACGCAAAATGAGGTAATCTATCTGCATGCAAATACCCAGCGTGTTCCTCCGCCCGCAGAGCGTCCCTAGCGCTTATCCCTCCGGGTCCCTCACAAAGTGTCACCTCACTCACCGCTGGAGCGCAGAGCAGGATTAGGAGAAGTGAATGGGCGCTAGATGGAAGGAGAGTGCGACGTGCGTCGACTTAATTCCGCTCGCTAGACAGGACGGCGTTATCTTATTCTCTGGCAAACATGCGGAGACGAAACCAATACCACCCCAAATCACTGTCATTCTTCTAGATTTTTTCCAATTCGGATATGGAACTATTACTCTAATGTCCCAGATTCCAGGGGACATAGTCCCAGTGATTGTCATTGTCCTGAGATTTCCCATTTTTGATATAAATGGAATCTAGATTGGCATGAGAACATTCCACACTAGCATCTTTTGTTGCCCTCAGAAATGCATTGAATGGTTTTGAGGGATGACTACTTTGTACAGTGATGTAGGCTAGTTTAGGCATACAGTATTGAAAAATATTGTTATGATAAAAAAAAAGGTTGGCTTCTGTTGCATCTCATTTCACCCTAGTCACACACACGCGCACAAACACACCCACACACGCACACACACACACACACTCACACGTCACATACATTTCTGACAAAGGCATTTCGAGGAACACAATGTAAAATACTCATACAAATATTTATTTTGTACAAATGCAAGGTTGTGACCTGAAGACATATACCTCTTCCTTCAGTGTGTATTTGGGAGGAAAAAAAACGTAAAAACCCATTGAAAAACACTTCCTTTTGACAGTTGGTGAGGGAGCGATGATCAATGTGATCAGGATTGGCATAACATACATTCATACGTACATCTCACAAAACCCTTACATACATGTTAGCACGTATCCACAAAAGTGAAAAAGAGATCTACAGCACATACAAAAAAACACCAATTTCCATAATTAAAAACTCCAAATCTCAGACTGACATAATACTTTAACCATATAAAAGATAACTGCCATTGGTCAGTTCTTGGGGGTTTTATGCTTCTATTATGGGGTTGTTTAAACTTATAAAAACAATGAAGTGCGTAAAACTAAAACATGTCATTTACACACTCCCTGTGGCATTGACTTATGCCAACAACTGTGAATAACGCAATAAAGCATGAACATCTTCACATGTAAATCAGCTGTGAACTTCCTATTATGACAGGTAGGTGGCGCTTGTGGCCATGTTTTAGGCTCTGAAAGGGACTTGATGGAGAGCCTAATTTACCGTGGGTAGTCTTTTCCCCTCCCTGTTTCATTGTCCATTTAAGAATGAAAAGAAGTATAAAAGATTGGGGAATCATTAGTATTTCTCTTCATGCAGGGCTATAAAAATCTAATCAGAACAGGGGTGATAGATTAGGCCACACCCAACACTAGAAGTCCATCTTTCAAAGTTTCTTCCTTTTTCTCATAAGAGCTGTTGAAGGATATATGTACACAAAACAGGCCTACGACTTCTTCTAAAACACCCACACCACTCAAAAGCACAACACTGCCCCGTGATCGCTTTTGGTCATACTTTCTTTCTTTCATCATTCCTCTCGTTTGACACAAAAGCAGCAGTCATTATAGCAGTAATGAGATTAGATTCATGCAGCTCCGCTGTGTGTGTGTGTGTGTGTGTGTGCGCGCGCACGTGTGTGCGTGTGTGTGTGCGTGTGTGTGTGTGCGCGTGCGTGTGTGTGTGTGCGTGTGTGTGTGTGTGCGTGCGTGCGCCTGGTCCACTGCTCTGTGGTTATTTGATGGAGTGTTTAGAGTGGTTTTATAACCCCAGGGCTGTGTATTCACAGGGCCGGGCTCTGGTGTCTGCCGTCCTGATATGACGGGTATGTGTGTGAGAGAGAGAGAGCACTGAAGACATGAGGCTTAGAGAAATAAAATAAAAAATAATAATAAAATAAAATGAGCAGCAGCCAAGCGAAACTAAACTCCAAACGTATGAGGACACATAGAGGTTGTGGGAGGACTCTTTCATGAAAATTTCAAAGTATCCATTTCCCTTTGACATCACCACAGCGCCTCTTTTCAAGTGCAATCTCTGAACAGGCGGCTGTCAGCACTGCCACTTGATCACCACAGAGAAGGAGAGAGAGGGAGAGAGAGAGGGAGAGAGAGAGGGAGAGAGAGGGAGAAGAAGAAAAGAAATTCATCTCTAGTCTAGTCCCTCCCTTGTGTTCTTTACTGAGAGCAACGTAGAGCAGCAACAACACGTCCCTCAACACTCGTGGGCTTTGCGCGTGGGAGATGGCTCGCCACCATCTCCAGTGACCCGGCGACACAGCTGCTCTACCTGCTCAGACCACCGGGGCGGCTCCAGATGGGAAACGCCGGGCGATGTCCACGTCTCTCGACCCCCCTCACCCCCTCCCCAGCCCCCCCCCCAGCCCTATCCACCATCTACAAGGCAATCTGCTTGGGTTTTTCACCTTGTGAGAAAGCACAGAGCGAGTGATCTTTAGCCCCAAGCGGCCTTCTCTGTACAAAGTGAGGGGGGTTAATAGGCTGTTCATGTAGGTGGCCATCAGCTTGCGTGTGTGTGTGTGTGTGTGTGTGTGTGTGTGTGTGTGTGTGTGTGTGTGTGTGTGTGTGTGTGTGTGTGTGTGTGTGTGTGTGTAGGGGCTCAGACTGAAGGGAGAGTGGATGGGGTCTGACATAGCAGGATTAGGAGTCTCCATCTAAACAAGCAGTGCTGGTTAAACTCTTGTGTCTGGTGATTAAACAGATAAAGGGGGTTAAACTCTTGAGCGAGAGAGAGAGAGAGAGACAGAAAAAGAGAGAGAGAGACTCTTCAGAATGAGAAGTGGGCCGTCCTGATTAGAATCTTAAATAGGGACCACAGGGGATGAGAGCAGCCAGAGTAAAAACAGAGTAAAAACAGAGAGAAAACAGAGAGAAAACAGAGGGAGAAAAGATGGATGATGGTGCAAACTGCACTGCCAAAACGGACACATCTGAAAATAACTGTCTGGACATTTAGGATTAAAAAAATATTTTTTCCCAAACATCTCACTTCATGAATCCAACCACAAAGCTATATATCATCTCTCTCATACGAGGGGTTTCGAACAGACAGAACAGTAAAAAAATCAATGAGAAACATGCTTGGCTCTGCTCAACCATATGTCTCTTTACAGAATCCCTCTTTAAGTCTCAAATCTCTTTCACAGAGAATAAGCAACAGACACCAGACAGTGAGAAAGACATTTTGGGTCCTTTTGAAATGATATTGTCCCCATTACCTTCTCAAATCAGAGATCAAAACTAAACTAAGCTATGAACAATAAAACTTTGGTTATAATCAGGAACAAACATGCTTCATGACATCTCTTACAGACGTATGATACAGGTATGATAGTTAGAATTGTTGGGGCTAAAACAGGAGTGTTTTATTAGAATGAGGCCTGCTAGCACGTGTGGCTAACAGGCCCGTAGTATTGAGAGGACCATATTATTATGTAATACAACAGGCTAGCATGTGTAACAGTGAGCAATGAGTGCATCATTTTTCTTGGTTACTGCTCAAGTAAAGTGCACAGGTATGTGCAGTGAGTCAGTGGTACAAACATGGAATTGGGTGTTCGAACAGAAACAGGATCTTGTTATTTTTACAAGAGAAATTACTCATTTTTTGAAGGGGCGGGGCGCCAAAGAGACTTTGTCCTGACATGCTACACGAACATCTGAGGATCCCTCAGATAGGAACCTTCAGATCTGAATTTGAAGAGAGGAAGAGGACACTTGATTTCATGATCAAAGAGAACAAAAATATGTGCAGTTAGGATGTGTATAAAACAAGGGGTTATAGTGTTTTCATATACACACATGTACAGAAACAGACACATACTGTGTGCGTGTACATTGACTATAAGCATAATTTAAATATATACAGACATGTTTCATGTTTCATGAGAATCAGGAAATCTTGAATGATTGCTGCATGGGCTGTTTAGGTCAGGATATGTAATCAGAGATTGAGATCGAGAGTCATGTTGCTAGTCGACAGAGGCAGAACGCAAGCGCGCGTGCGTCGTTGTTGCTATGGCAACCCTGGGGGAGCACACCGAGGTAGCTAGACACCACGCCAGTAGACGGGAAGAGTAGCCTACGGAATCCTATGCCACTGTGTCCACATTCCAGATACCCCTACGGAAGGAAAGAGTGAACATACACACAGAGAGAAAAACAGAGGACTAGATTGAAGGGTAGAACCAACACGTCGACATAAAAGAGGAGAAAAAGCAGATAAAAAATGAAAATCAAACCAGAAATGGATGATTCAAAATGAAGTGAAATGATATAAAAGAACATAAAAATGATAGCCAAACACAGGCTACACCTCTTCCACAGTGTATAAAATTTAATTTAGTTTCCTGTTTCCACAAGTCCTGTTCCACTCATCATTTTATGTGTTTGGCTGAAAAGAGTCCATAGCACACACACACACACACACACACACACACACACACACATACAAACATGCACGCACGACACACATGCACGCACGTAAGACACGCGCATGCACGCACACATGCACGCGCACACAAAAACACACACATGGTAGCCTCTTGTGTGTCTATACATCTCAAAACAGCTACACAACTCTTTCCTTATTTTTCTTGTAACTTTTTTTACATCCAATACATAAACTTTTTGTCTAAACCTATAAAAGAAAAAAATATTCAAATGTGTTTTCATACATATTTATATATATATTCATATATATTATAAAATTGTGTGTAGATGAAAAAAGATGTTTTTTTCCTGCAAAAAAAAAATAAAAAAGAAGAAAAAAATACAAACAGAAAAACAAGGCAAATGAAAAACAAAACAAAAACAAACAAAAAAGAAAATACAAAAATGGCCAAATAATCCAGTGTTCCTACACGGAGGTTTCCGACTGCAGCCGGAGCACGAACTTGTGGGACTTGGGGTCGATGAACTCCTCGGAGAGCTTGATGTAGGGGATGGCCTTGGTGGTGACCACCAGGCTGAAGTCTATGCACTTGAGCAGGAAGGCCGTGCCGTCCCTCAGGCTGCTCGTCACGGACGCCTCGCTCACCAGCGTCCACTGGCTGGCCATCCAGCGCTCACGCCCGTACTGCAGCGTCGGGCCTGGGGTCAGGTAGCTCTCCAGGAACGCCTGCGAGAGGGGACGAAGAGTTGGGGGTCATTAAAAGGTCATTTAAGTATTCATTAAATATTAAACTATTTATTTGTTATGCATCCTTTTAGATGGGCCATTAAAGGTCATGTAAGGAATACTTTATATTGTCTTGTGGCCTTTTATTTATGTGCTTTTTATTGATAATTTATTCAACCAGGGTAGTCATGTTGAGAGCCCTGGCCAACAAAGGCAGCAAGCACCATGCCAGAAAGAATGTGAAAGAAGAGGAGGATGTTTGGCTAACAAGACAGGATCAGACTGCAGTAACCTTTGATCCAGTGCAAGGTTTAGCTCTCCTGACACGGCTGAGAGAAGGGAAGGGAGGGGAGGGTAGGGGAGTGGAGGATTACAGGGTGGAGGTGAAGTGAACATGGGACTGAGGTTAGCTGGAGACAGTCTCTAACGCTACAGTAGATCACCATCAACAGTCCCATTTACTGTACATGGGTTTCATCGGGGGAAATATGATCTGAATCTTGGTGAGAGTAATCACAGTATCAATTCAAACATGTAAAATCAACACTGGTTAACAACGACATGGATGTGCAGAAGTTAGGGATGTGTCTGTAGAAGCATTGCATAGCATTGGTGGCGTATGATTAGGGTATGGGTCTGTAGAAGCATTGCATAGCATTGGTGGCGTATGATTAGGGTATGTGTCTGTAGAAGCATTGCATAGCATTGGTGGCGTATGATTAGGGTATGTGTCTGTAGAAGCATTGCATAGCATTGGTGGCGTTTGATTTCCATGTGTCCACCACACATCTATCCTGACCTCAAGAACACAAGGTCAAATTTAGGGTGGTACTCCCGTCCCCTAATACCACATCATTAGCCCATGATCCCACACTCCACTGCCCATGCTCTTCACACACACACACCTTGGGCATGTCAACTCTCCTCAAACACAACACCACACCCGGACACACACACCCCTTGGGCGTCGTCATATCAACTTCCCTGTGACAAGAGCATTAAACACACACACACACACACACACGCACACACGCACAAACACACACACACACACACGCACACACGCACAAACACACACACACACACGCAAACACACAAACACACATGCACACACACACACATACGCGCACACACGCACACAAACACACACAAACACACACACACAAACACACACACACAAACACACACACACAAACACACACACACACACACACACACACACACACACACACACACACACACACACACACACACACACACGTGCACACACACCTTGGGCGTCATGTTGTTGGTGATGCAGAAGGCCAGGTGTTTCTGGATGCTCTCCATGCTGTGGCAGTGCTGCTGGCGCGTGGTCCTCAGGTACTTCTGCAGCGCCCGCGCCATGGACGGGAAAATGGCCTGCGCCGCCTCACGTGGGTCCATCACCTCGCCCGGCGGCTTCTTCAGCTCCTCCTCCTGCATGCGCCTCACGTGCGTGAACGCCTCCTCTACCGCCACCACCAGCCTGGGAGTGGGAATCACACAAACATGGATTAGGAAGGAAGACAGAACTTAGGATAAGTATTTGAAAAGCTGATTGAAAAGACAGCAATAGATCTAGACTTTACTTATGGTATAGTGAGCATTTCTTGCTTTAAATTATTTGAATTGAGATGATTAGGTTCCAGTCACAATGGATATATAATTATTTCACAAAGTAGCACATTGTTCAGATTCAGATTGTATTTACTTGTATTCACTTTTCGACGTCCTGGAAAATGTAGCAATGAAGCGTAGAAAGAAGATAAATAAAGAAATTGAAAGAGGCATAAAACTAAATGCTCAATAAGCCATAACCTTATAATAAGCAATAAAGCAGACAGGAAGAGGATTAAATCATCAGTGCAGTCATGAAATCATACACATGAACACACACATACATACATGCACAGACACACACACACACACGCACACACATACACACACACACACACACTCCCTCAGTCACTCACACAGGGGCTGACAAACACAAAGTCACACACATGCACACAGTGACACACCACACACAGTTAAACACAGTTACACACAATATACACACACTTACTGAAACACACACACACACACACACACACACACACACACACACACACACACACACACACACACACACACACAGGGGCTGACAAACACAAAGTCACACACATGCACACAGTGACACACCACACACAGTTACACACAACATACACACACTTACTCATTCAAACACACACACACACACACACACACACACACACACACACACACACTTACTCAAACACACACACATACACACTCGGTCCTTTCACCTGGCTTTCCGTTTCCTCACGCGTCTCTCGTGGTCAGCCTCCTCGTAGTACAGCTCATTGTGACTCGTGTCTCGCCTCCTGGCCGCTGCGGCGATCATGGCCCGAGACTGACCCGCTGTGGCGTTATTTCCAGGGCCTGCACAGGGAAGAGGACACAGTGCATCATGGGAATGCATTCCCTAATTCATCATGACATGGCAGAACGACAAGCAGGCCCTGAGTCAGCAGAACTGTCCTGTTTGAAGCAGGGATGGAGGTTATTCTAATAGCATAGATAATGTCCTCAAGTGAGTCTGGTGTATTTACACTACAGTATACAACTCCATTAGCAATGGGCACAGATCAAATGCACTCTGGGCTCTGAGTCCATGCTGCAGCTGCGTGAGGCATTGGCTTGTGGTCTAATAAATATACAGAGAGGGATGTGAGTGTGGATGTGTGGATACTCAGGCTTTGACTTGAGGAGTTAGCTTGTACCTGCTAGGAGAGTGTGTAGATACTCAGGCTTTGACTTGAGGAGTTAGCTTGTACCTGCTAGGAGAGTGTGTAGATACTCAGGCTTTGACTTGAGGAGTTAGCTTGTACCTGCTAGGAGAGTGTGTAGATACTCAGGCTTTGACTTGAGGAGTTAGCTTGTACAGTACCTGCTAGGTTAGTGTGTGGATACTCAAGCTTTTTGTACCTAC
The DNA here is from genome assembly GCF_018492685.1 of Alosa sapidissima. NCBI lineage: Eukaryota > Metazoa > Chordata > Actinopteri > Clupeiformes > Clupeidae > Alosa > Alosa sapidissima. Next base: position 35,634,981 of record NC_055958.1, on the reverse strand, counting down.
AAGGCCACACCCAGGAGTAGCGTCAGAAGAAGTGACTTGTAGGACTAGTCTGTCAGGCATGTGTGTGTGCGTGCGCGAGTGTGTGTGTGTGTGAGTGGGTGTATGTGTGTGTTTGTGTGTGTGTTTGTATATGTGTGTATGAGTGTGTGTGTGTGTGTGTGTGTGTGTGTGTGTGTGTGTGTGTGTGTGTGTGTGTGTGTTCGCAGGTTCAGTCTAACCTAGTTCTGAGTCTCCTCCCCATCCTGTCCCTTATATTCCCCATTGTTTGCCGTGTCAGGTGGCTATTTATAACCAAAACAGCCCATCCTGTACTGCTGGGGAAGCATGTGCCAACAGACGTGGAAAAACTCATCATGGTGCGTTTGCTTTGGTCTGACCTCGCCCATTACTTTAACACTCTGCTGCAAACACACACACACACACACACACACACACACACACACTGATCCCCCCCTGACCCACAGGGTCAGATAAGATAACAGGAAGCAGAAGGAGAAACTCAGTGAGGTCACTCCTCGCTAAGCGACGGACTGGTCCATTTCACAACATAGGTGTCCATACAATGGACTGTTCCATTACAAACAATAGTAATCACTGTAACTCCATAAGTAGAAAGTTGTTTGTGTGT
>NC_055958.1:35619981-35626653 GCF_018492685.1 Alosa sapidissima | reverse complement strand
CATATTTAAACCCCAATATGAAGGTCTGAATAGAGAACAACTCTCCAAAACACTCTAATAGCTTTGCCAACAACTTAAACAAAGGTGGCAGTCTGAAACAATTTGAGTAGGCATGAAAAACAGTCTCTCTCTCCAAACAAAAAGGACATTCATGGCTTACATTTTGATTTAAAACAGAAATAAAAGAGTTAACTGCCAAAATACCATGCAGTAACCTCCACTGTAAGTCCCCAGCTCTTTTAGTTAATGGTGGTTTGTATAGAGATTTCCACTCTGGTTGAACATTACTTACTAAACCAAAAGTAGAACGCCAAGGCGTGTCAACCTTTCCATCTAGCCTTTCTTTATTTATCACTTTAACACAGGTCTTGTAAAGACATTTACCATTGACTTCGCTGAAATCTATTTCTTTTGGAGGGGGCAAAAAAATACCTTTACAATCATTTAATTTCGGTGTAAGTGACAATTCAGGAAAAGGGTCTTCTCTATCAGGAATCAAAACGCCATCAACATAATTCTTTATCATTTTGCGCTCACGTGATGTTAGTTCTGTTCTCCAGCAATGCAACATCTTATCCACCATACGCAAGGACCTCACTCCCATGCGTACAGCCAGTGTGGCACTGTCCATAAGAGAGCCTGATACGTCCACCAAATGACGCAAACGTGTAAGTCCAGTACTGCATAAATAACTGTTCAATCCAGGCATTACATTCTTTGAAATGTCCAGTCTTGATCCATAGATTAGAGGCTCCTCTAGGAGCCAATGCAAAGAACCAGTCTCTTCCATTCGGCTAACATTAAATAAACCCCAGATCTTAAAAAGTCCTTTATAAAAAACAGGTAAATCAATACAATGTATTGCATGAGGATCCAGGAAAAACAAAGATTTGTCTAAACCCAAACCACTCACATTATGCATGAGTTCACAAGCCACAGGCCTCCAAACAAGATCTTCTGGCCCAGTAAGAAACCTCTGAATGAACTGAAGCCTAAAAGCAGCTGCTCTACTGGGCAAATGGATTAAACCCTGGCCACCTTCTTCTTTTGGTAAATACAAAACACTCTGAGGGATCCAATGCAACTTATCCCAGAAGAAATCTATTAGGGTTGACTGGATCTTCATTAAAAGACCTGATGGTGGATCTAAAACAGCCAGCCGATGCCACAAAAAGGATGCCACTAGATTATTGATAACCAGACAGCGTCCCCTATATGACATCTGAGGTAGTAGCCATGTCCATTTTTTTAAACGTCCCTTCACTTTTTCAATGACTCCATCCCAATTCTTTTGTACAGTGTTATCATCTCCCAAAAAAACACCCAGATATTTGAAACCCCCTTTTTTCCAATTTAACCCTTCTGGGAGTTTGGCTGGTCCATCTACCCAATCACCTATTTGAAAAGCATCACTTTTTTTCCAGTTGACTTTTGCAGATGATATCACTCCAAAATCCTTCACAACATCATTTAAGGTATCAACATCATTTTGATCATTGACTACTACAACCAAATCATCGGCATATGCTGATAAACAAAAAACCTTTTCACAATTGGACAGAGAAAAGCCAGTCATTTTACACCTTAATTTGTGAAGCAAAGGTTCTATTGCCATGGAATAGAGCATTCCAGACAATGAACAACCTTGTCTTACACCTCTTAGTGCTTTAAAAGGGGGACACAAACCACCATTAACTTTCACTATACTCTCAATGTCATTATAGAGCACCTTAATTAAATTAATAAAACCCGAATTGAATCCAAAAGCCTCTAACACCCCCCATAAATACTTATGCTCAACTCTGTCAAAAGCTTTTTCCTGATCCATGAAAACAAATCCAAAATTCTTTTTTAACTTACTAGAAACTTCAATTGCATCTCGAACAAGGAAAATATTGTCAAAAATTGACCTTTCAGGAATACAGTAGGTTTGATCAACATGTATTATTTGTTCCATCACTTCTCTCAATCTAGTTGCTAGTGCTTTGGAAAACATTTTAACATCAATGCACAGGAGAGACACTGGGCGCCAATGCTTCAAGTCGGTCAAGTCACCTTGTTTTGGTAACAGTGTCAACACAGCCCTTCGACAGCTCAGAGGAAGGATTCCTTTCTCTATACTGTCATTCAGCACTTCATGGAGATCTTTCCCCAATACTGACCAAAAGCCTTTGTAAAACTCAACTGGCAGTCCATCAATGCCAGGAGCACGTCCATTTTCCATACCCATCAGGGCTGTATAGAGTTCTTTCAATGATAAAGCTCCATCCAGCATCTTTGCTGAAGCCTTTGAAAGCGTTGGCAAGTCATGAAGGAAACCACGTTCAATCTCCTGATTTCCAACCAATTCACTTTTAAAAAGTCCTGAGTAAAAACTCCTTACACGTTGTCTTATTTCATTTGGCTTAGTCAACAATGTTCCTGTTTCTGAGCGCACAGCATGAATTAACTTTTTTCTTCCATTTTTCTTCTCTAAATTAAAGAAATACTTAGACGGAACATCCATTACAGATACATTTTGTATTCTTGAGCGGATCAAAGCGCCCTGTGTTTTTTTCCCCAAAAAATCAGCCAATTCCACTTTTTTACTTTTAAGTAATTCTATTTGTTCTGAATTTCCTTTGTTATCAACCACATTTTGCAAATCCACAATCTCCTTTTCTAAAGTTTTCATGGATCTAGCTAGGTCTCTACTGACATTGAAAGTATATTTTTGACATACATGTTTAATTTGAATTTTTGCTACATCCCACCATTGTTGCAAAGAGGAAAAAAAAGGCTTCTCCAACTTAAAACTCTCCCAAAAAACAGCAAAAGCTTCTCTAAAAGTTTGATCGTCCAACAACATCTTATTAAAATGCCAATATGCACTTTTTGGTTTAACCGCAGATTTTATAAGTACACAACATGCCATGCAATGGTCAGAAAAACCAACAGGACTGATATAGGAACATCGAAAAGCACTAAAAAAATGCTTAAAACAGTACATTTGGTCAAGTCTTGCCATTGATAAATAATTATCACGACAATGAGACCAACTATATTGCCTTTGTTTTTTGTGAAAAGATCTCCATATGTCAATCAATTCATATGCCTCAATTAACTCAATAAGACGCTTGCGAGAGGCTACATGAGGTTCTACATGATTTCTATCTAAAATATCAGCAGTACAATTAAAATCACCACCCAGAAAAAGAAAATCAGTACTATTACATGCACCAAGAACATCACCAAGCTTATCCAAAAAACACATCCTCTCTGCAGCTAAGGTAGGAGCATAAACACAAATGAAAACAAAAACATCATTTTCAAAAACTGCTTTTACTTTCAATAGTCTTCCTTTAACCACCTCTTCCACATCATAAGAATATGGAAGAAACGACTTTGAAAAGAGGATAGCAACACCTCCACTTAAGGACGTATTGTGACTGAGTATGGCACGCCCATCCCACTCCTTCACCCAATCAACTTCATTAGTTAAGTCGCTATGTGTCTCTTGAACAAGGAAAACATCAATATTTTTCTGTCTGCTTAATTCATAGAATTCTGCTCTTTTCCTCCCGTCTCTGGCCCCATTCAAATTCAAAGTAGCGACTCTAACTTCGCCCATTTCAAAAAAAGAAAGTAACCAGAAAAAGACAAAGAAAATAAACATACATATTTTACTGAGTATCACCATCATTTCCAATCGGTTCTCCTTTTTTCAACTTGCGCACAATCTTAACCAAGCGAAACATCTCTTGGTCAGTAAAACCTCCGTCCTCATTTGTCCTCATTAGATATTTGGCATCATCAATGAACTGTTGTATATTGGAAAAATAATCCTCAACCTTGACATTACGCACAAATTTGGTAGTGTGTAAAAAATGGCTTATCTCCTGAGTGGAGTACACGACAACTAACGGTTGAGAAAGCTCTTGTGATTGTGAACTTGACAAACTAGAATCAGTGGAATAACCATCGCTCTCATGGTCATTATCTGTAGTTGGTAGCTCAACACCAATGTCTTTTTTCAATTGTTTTATAGCTTTATTACTAGAGGATTTCTTTCGTTTATTTTTGGGAATTTTGAAAACATTTTCCTCTCGGACCGTTTCACAGCCAGCCTCCTCTGCTTGTGTACCAGCTCTCTCATTAACCAACTCTGCAGCCTCTAGGCCTAAAGCCTCCGTAACCCCTGCAGGTTCACAAGAACTGCCCTCATCCATGATCACATCGGCTTGTGCGGGTGCAGCCAAAATTATTTCAGACTCCGCTGTTTTTTTTATTTCAGCGGCTTCGTTCGATTCGGTCACATTCTCTTTCTCAACCACGTTTGATAAATCCGGTGTCGGCACATGTAATTCTACCACTACAGACACAGACTCTGCACCACCAGCCGTAATAGTGGGCGGGTCAGATGGCTCAGTTTCCTCACCAATTTCAGAATCATTTGCAGGTGTATCAGTTTGTTCCTTAACATTATCTTTTTTGTTTGGGCAAGCACGAACCAAATGTCCATGTCCACCACAACCAAAACATTTCATTGAGTCTGATGTTGCATAAACAGTGTAATCATAGCCATCAACATTAAACTTGAACACTGCGCTAAAATCACAGTCCTGTTTCAGAAACATATGCACCTGGCGTCTAAAAGACACCATATGGCTCAACAAAGTTGACTTGCATCCCACAGGTATTTTCTTAACTTGAGACACCACTTTGCCATACTTCGAAAGTTCTCTGATTAACACCTCATCTTTTAAGAACGGTGGCACGTTAGACAATGTGATTTTCTTAGATGGGCTACTAAGTGGAAGAACAGGGGCAAGCCAACCATCAATTTCAATTCCAGATTGAACAACTTCATAGGCTTTTTCGATTGTACTCAAAAAAAGAACGATCGCATTGTTCATTCTAGATGCCGACAATACATTATCGTATCCAACAATTTTACCCACCGCTAAACTACACGCTTCCACACTAACACTAGACGCCACTTTAACGCCATGCCGTCTGGTTAAACAATCAAGTTTTGATTTAGGAGTTGCCATACTACCCAGCTTAATGCTGGCAGCAGACTCTCAATTCAATTAACAAACGATACTATCGAACAAATAAATATTTAAACAAACAAAAAGATAGAAAAGTTAGAATGTAAAGGGCACTCACTCAAGCCAGAATCGGCCTTCAGTCACGCTCACACTCTGCACACGCACTCACTTCCGCTCAGAGAGAGAGAGAGAGAGAGAGAGAGAGAGAGAGAGAGAGAGAGAGAGAGAGAGAGAGAGAGAGAGAGAGACACACACACACACACACACACACAGACATTTTGTAATTTGATTTGCAGACACACCCTGTGTCATTGCCCGCTGTGACTCTGTTTTCATGCCCTTGTGGAAAGCATTCTCTTTTCTCTTTTTCGTTGTTGATGTTGTTCTTGTTTCAGGGACTTGCTATCATTACCAGTGGACAAACAGTCCATCTTACACACCTCTCGATTTCTGCTCGATCTGTTCTGCTCGATTTCAGTTTCCGTTTGCTTAAGTTCATTATCAACTCTGTATGTTTGACATGCTGCATGCATTCATCATGATTTAGAAAATGTCATGTTTTTGTCATGTCAGTAAATGCGTATTGATTTGGATTGACTATTTTGTCTGAAGTGGTTTAGGAAATCCTATAACAACACACTGCAGAACGATGGGTTCATAAACCATCACTCCTCAAAAAAAAAAAAAAATTCTCCAGACCACACACGCACACACACACACACACACACACTCACACATAATGCATACACACACACACACACACACACATACACACACACACACACGCACACACACACACAAACCTACTGCAAGATGTGTGAACTTGTTTCTTAGCTTCACAACGGTTGACAGAGATACAGAAATGTGTGAAATCTCAGATCTCATTTAAATTCCCTTCCATCTCTCTCTCTTTCTCTCTCTCTCTCTCTCTTTCTCTCTCTCTCTGTCTCTCTCTCCTGTAAGATGTAACACCTCTGAGTAGCAGCTTTGCTGGACGCAGCAGGCAGACATGGCCCACGTCTGAAATGATCTCATGCATTAACTATATGAGTAGCGAAGAAGCAGAACTGCCGTCAATTCCATTTCATAAATGCACACTCCGTTCACACTACATTCAGTACAATTCAATCCCCGTAATTGGTGTGACCGCTTAGGAAAATTGTGTTGCCAAAGCATAAAGCACAGAACATAGACGTACACACACACAATACAGAATCATAGAATGTGAAACATGTGTAGACACACACACACACACACACACACACACACACACACACACACACACACACACACACACACACACACACACAGAGTGAGAAGTAGCATAGTGAGGACATTACACGCAGGGGGATCTATGCTTTTGAAAACCTGTGTATGTAATGTTACTACGTAGGATCTCAAACCAGCAGTCTGGGCCGTAAGGGCTTGAAATGTTACCAATAAAAAATACTTAAATGGTACTGTAGCTCTACAGTGTGCGGCTCAAACTAGCAGTGCCTCAAACCTTGCAGTCTTCTTCGGACCCTAATCTCATTAAGAGTTGAATAGGGAGGCCTCCCACCTTCCTCGTTAAGTTAATTAGCGGAACATTAACTCAAACAAAGCGCGCGGCTCAGGTGGGATAATGGCCCTCTCTGAT
>NC_055958.1:35614981-35617481 GCF_018492685.1 Alosa sapidissima | reverse complement strand
GTGAGTGAGGGGAGTGAGTGAGTGAGGGGAGTGAGTGAGTGAGTGAGGGGAGTGAGTGAGTGAGGGGAGTGAGTGAGTGAGTGAGGGGAGTGAGTGAGTGAGTGAGGGGAGTGAGTGAGTGAGGGGAGTGAGGGAGTGAGTGAGTGAGTGAGGGGAGTGAGTGAGGGGAGTGAGGGGAGTGAGTGAGGGGAGTGAGTGAGGGGAGTGAGTGAGTGAGGGGAGTGAGGGGAGGGAGTGAGGGGAGTGAGTGAGGGGAGTGAGTGAGTGAGGGGAGTGAGTGAGTGAGGGGAGTGAGGGGAGTGAGTGAGGGGAGTGAGTGAGTGAGGGGAGTGAGGGGAGTGAGTGAGTGAGGGGAGTGAGGGGAGTGAGTGAGTGAGGGGAGTGAGTGAGTGAGGGGAGTGAGGGGAGTGAGTGAGGGGAGTGAGTGAGTGAGTGAGTGAGTGAGTGAGTGAGTGAGTGAGTGAGTGAGTGAGTGAGTGAGTGAGGAGAGTGAGTGAGTGAGTGAGGGGAGTGAGTGAGTGAGTGAGTGAGTGAGTGAGTGAGTGAGTGAGTGAGGGGAGTGAGTGAGTGAGGGGAGTGAGTGAGTGAGGGGAGTGAGTGAGTGAGTGAGGAGAGTGAGTGAGTGAGGGGAGTGAGTGAGTGAGTGAGGAGAGTGAGTGAGTGAGTGAGGAGAGTGAGTGAGGGGAGTGAGTGAGTGAGTAAGGGGAGTGAGTGAGTGAGTGAGTGAGTGAGTGAGGGGAGTGAGTGAGTGAGTGAGTGAGGGGGGTGAGTGAGGGGAGTGAGTGAGTGAGTGAGTGAGGGGAGTGTTAGCGTCTGGTGTGTGATAGTGTCTGAGGCTGAGACCTGGCGTGTTTGCTCCACATTAGCATACAGGCTTTCAACCTGCTCTCTCTCACCGCACCGCAATCACGGCTTTTGTGTGAGTCGGCCGCCATCGGCTCCTCTTCTCACTCAATTAGTCACATTGAGCCAGGCGGTGTTTAGAATCGGGCTCTCAGGACAGCCATTGGACGGCCGTGTCCTCAGGTGCATGTGGATTGGCTGCCCATTCTGCCAGTTTCTTGTTCACTGACTGCTGGAGATCATTTTGGGCTGGGATGAGGAGAAGCACCGCTGGTGGATGTTGGAGGTTGTTGTCTTGGTGTCATCAGAAGTCAGCTTATCTGTCATCTCATAGAAGGTGTTATAAGCTTTCCTTTAGCCTGAGTGGTATGTCCAGATCCTGACACACACACACACACAGCTAATACCTTTTCATACTGTAATTCTTACTGACACCTAACTTTTTTCATTTAACAAGGTTAGTATTACATGTCCACAAATTCAAGTGTTTATTTGCACCAAATTAGAAGAAATAGTATTTGTTGGGAATTAATAACATAATACCATAATACTATTCATGAAAAACAATATAAAAATACATTTCATAGAATGGCGGCTATTTTCAATGGCTCTTTTCTCAGACGCGCACTTTTGTTAACCCTGTTAACTAAGCTGCTGATTTGTCATGCTGCTCTGGGTTTGTTTCTATAGAAGTGACAGTATGGGCAGAGAGGGACATCCCGTACTGAGTCACGTCAGCCGTGCTCAGCTTGTTAAATGTTAAACCATGTGTGTCTGTGTGTGTGTGTGTGTGAGTGTGTGTTCACCCACCCTGCAAACTCACCTTCAGCCAACACACCCACCACCCTTACCAAGACCTCACCCCTGTGGCTTTGCAATCAGGAAGTTATTTATTGCCCTTTATTGTTCTCTATGCGCTTCCTGCTCCTGGTGCTGCCCAAACAGGCCCGGGCGTTCCGTAATATCCCGCCCGCACCATGGGAATGCTCATTAGGTGTCCTTCCCATTCCCGGGATATTCCAAGATGCCTTGCAGTCCATGGGAATTCTGCATGTCGGAATGGGGTCAGGTCATATAGGATAAGGGTAGAGGCTGTGCGTCAGAGAGGGCAGGGGCAGGCCACAGAGCTCCTGTCAGGACGTGTTTGTTTGATGTTTGAGCGGTGTAGGGTGGCGAGTGGACTCTAGCCAGAGGAGCTGCAGGCCAGTGGACTGGTGTCTCACCACGTCTCCCATGCGGTCTCCATAACGAAGAGGAAAAGGATGTCAGAAATGAGGCTAGGATTTTGTTTGTTTATCCCTTGGCATCCTTGTGCTGGTTTGTGTGTTGCGCTGTGTGTGTGTGTGTGTGTGTGTGTGTGTGTGTGTGTGTGTGTGTGTGTGTGTGTGTGTGTGTGTGTGTGTGTGTGTGTGTGTGTGTGTGTTTGGATGCCAATTTATCAGTTGATGATCCAGAACCAAACAAAGCCGTCGCCCTCTGAGTGACTCCTCTAGCTTGTCTATGTTCACACAGGATCTTTAGCCACACAAGACTCAACAGTGGGGCCAGGGTGCTGTTGTGTGCACTTTTGAATGTTATTTAGCTTTGGAGCTCTTTCTTTTGTTTTTCTCTCATATACTTTCTGTTTACACTTCCTGATTCTCTCTCTCTCTCTCTC
>NC_055958.1:35599981-35602481 GCF_018492685.1 Alosa sapidissima | reverse complement strand
TGAAGATGTTTAGAAAAGTCAGAGTGAACACGAAAGCAGCACAATGTAACACTGTAACAGAAGATGCCGTGACTGACGCTCCATGGGAAATAAATCTGCTGTCTGAAGAGCCTTCCGTGACATATAGTCCATTGCTTGCAAGCTCACAATATGATTAGTGTCACGATACAGAGGGTGCTATACGATACTGTATGTTTCGCACTGCATGTGGATTCTGAATAATGACCATGTCCAAAACAGAATTCACTCTTCTTTATATTTCTACATCACAACAAAAGCAAAGACTTAAGGATTGGAAATGTTATAGTTCAGACAGTTATTAACTTTAACTTTAAAACGTATGAAAATGTAATGTTCTGTTATGTCTTATACATTTAGTTTGTTGATGCCTTATCGATACAGCATTATCTGTATCGATACATATTGATACAGAAGTATATATTGTTGTATTGATATTTTGAGCACAACCCTAATTTCCAGACACATTCACTGCGCATGCACAATCACAAACATAGTCACACACTGTATGAGCACACAGGCTCTGTATGAACGCACACACACGCACACACACACACACACGCACACACACGCACACACACACACACACACATACACACACACACATGCGTGCTCTTTCAGAAACAGCCACTTACATGCCCCAGCACACCTCGTCAGTCACACGTAGCAGACAGGCTCTTCCACACTTCAGGGACGCGCCACTTGGCTTTTGTGTCGTCTGAATGGAGGGCAAGTGTGATGTGAATGTGCATCTTCACACATTCCCCTGCACCTACTCAGGCCAATCAGTGTCTCTCTCTCTCTCTCTCTCTCTCTCTCACACTCTCTCACACACACACACACACACGCACACACACACACACACGCACACACACACATGTATGACTCTATCTATAGTGTCAAAATCCACACATGAACTAGCTTCTTATTTCTTTTCACTTTGCAGTGCATTTGCAGATATTCATCCTGTCCCATTCATCCGATGCTATAGATGGCTGTGCAGTGGTGTGTGTAGTGTGTTCTCCTGCTGGGGTGGAGCCTTTTCACCAGTCCTTGATCCATGTGATGGCTCAGTGGTTCAGTAAAGAGATTTTAAATGTCAAATGGTTCCTTAAGGAACTGTGCCTCATTGGTGTCAATGGTTTAAGGCATGTAGACCACCACTGCTGCCAATGGCAGTAAGACACGGATTTAGATCTAATGAACTGTTTAATTGTTTATTTTGTTGTTTTGTCGTTTATTCAACTGTGCTCTATATCTGTTTCTATGGTTGTTTACCAGAAATGCAGGTTGTTATTTTGCTTCCATTTGACCCCAATTGTCTGTTCCACTGCCATTCAACCAGCTGGAGGCAAATTCTACATTTCTGAAAAACCACCATTCAACACACACACACATACACACACACACACACACACAGGATTCATAGAGTGACAACACACCACAGAGCCATGGGTTATGGAAATCCTAACCCTCTGTGGGATGCGAGGCGTTGCCGTGGCGAGGTCCAATCGAGCGCGCTCTTAACCCTCATCATCACCTTGTGCAGCGCGCGGCACTCTGGCCGCCAGCCATGCCCATCCCTCTGGTGGAGTGGAGCTGTCACTCAGGCTGTGTGGTCCGGTGCGGTGCGGTGCCGTCCACTGCTGTGTGATAGTGGGCTGACCGATGATGAAAGACAAAATGGCGCCTAAACAGAGGTGCCGGTTAGAATGATATTATGAAGCATAAAGAGTAGCCGCACACTCCTTTCTCTTTTAAACTGTTTCTGAAATTATATTTTGGCAAACAGCCTTCATGAGGATTGCTGACCATGGCCAGAAAATTAAAAGCTAAATGAGGGAACAGACACCATGAGCACCACGTTGTGTGTTCTTCATGCCAGGACAATCATCACTGCCCATGGACTTAATATTGAGTTTGTGTTATCTTGTCTGCCTATGTGAAGCGTTTTGAGTGCCCATTGTGCTAGAAATAAATACTTACTTACTTAGACCCAAACAGAGGTGCCCGTTAGAATGATACCCTGAAATATAAAGAGTAGCCGCAAACTCCTTTCTCTCTTAAACTGTTTTTAACTGACGTTTTGGCAACAGCCGTTATCAGGATTGCTGACTATGGCCAATGGGCCAGACTTGCGTGCCATCCTGCTAGCGTGGTCAGTGTGGCATGCTGTGGACAGGCTTTGCTTTGCACCCTGCTGCTGCTGCTGCTGTGGCTGTTACTTTACTGGTGCAGCGTGAGGGGGGGGGGGGGGGGGGGGTGTATTTAAAAGTGGGGGATTAGAGGTCTCATCTTGCCCCAGTGTCATTTGACTACATGTTAATGCTCATCACGCCATGAGAATGCACAACCGACTTGGAATCAGTCACGAGTGAGAGTGACAGAGGGAGAGAGGGGGGGGGGGGGGCTGCAGCTTGGCAGCTTGATAGAAAGACAGACGCGTTCACTCACACGCAATACTCAGAGACCGAGACATACT